>NW_018243895.1:0-21469 GCF_001263595.1 Phalaenopsis equestris | reverse complement strand
TATATATACATATTTATATTTATATTTATAAATCTTGTTGAGAAATTAGGGCGTAGAAAAGTAAAACGACACAAATCCAGAATAACACAGAGATTTCGCGAGGTTCGACAAAGTTGTCTACGTCATCGGGAGCAGAGCGACGAATTCCTTTCAATATTCGGAAAAAAAATTACAGAATTTGGGATAACACTTAAGGTTACATACAGACCTAAGAAAACCCTAGAGTACAATATGTAATTACTTAAATTACCCATGTACCTCACCCCCAACCCACATAAGGAAACTCCACTGATTTGGACAGAATCTTTCATATTGGGTTTGGTATTGCGTTTGGGTCATCTCCCGCCCGGTAACATATTTTTGATAGACGTTTGTATCGTATTGCGTTTGGGTTTGATACCCACATAACATATTTTTGATAGATGTTTCGTATTCTGTTCTTTCAATTAATTAGGTAACTATCGGGCGGGAGTACAACCGGGTCCCACGTGATATAAAATTAATAAAATTTCAAAGAACCCTCAGTTGTTACCATAATACAACCATACTGATACTCCACTAAATTAAAACATAATAAAGTAACATTAAAACCACGGTAACACTGCAGGGCACAAAAAAATTTACGTCGGAAGTAATCACATTAATACCACCACAATAAGACTCGCATAATACCACAATACAATCATAATAATACATCACCGCTTTGTTGATAAACAAATAAGTTAATAATATGCAAATCACTCCGCAATAGAACAATATACTACATAAGAAATAATAAATAAATAATACTCGAATAAATCACTAATAATACCACAATATTATAATATGTTGAATATCGTCGGAATGTAGTTTTTATTCTTGATTGATAGGCAGTCGAAAAATCATTTCAATCTATGGTCAAAGGTTGATTGAGAGGAAGTTTCAGGCTGTTCGCACATCTATAATTAACTGAGTTATATAATCTTATGACAATGGTGATGATGTGATTTGTATCAAGTAAGTCGTAATGGGTTTATTAAATTGTGGGAAAAGAAGAAAATGTAATTGTCAGTTTTCATGTTCTGGACTTCTCAAGTCTGATGTAAATGGTGTTCCGTCAGGTGAATCAGTTGGAACACCATTCACATGAGACTTAAGAAGCGCAGAACAACATAACTTGCAATAACATTTTATTCTGTTTCCACATTTTAGCTAACCCATTACGAATTACTTGATACATATCACATCATCACCATTGTCATAAGATTATATAACTCGGTCAATTTTAGATGTGCGAAGAGTCTGAAACTTCCTCTCAATCAACCTTTGACCATAGATTGGAATGATTTTTCGACTGCCTATCAATCAACAATAAACACTTCAAGATTATATGAATCACAAAATAACTCCATCTCATTGCCTCCGAGAAATCAGGAAACTCTCCATCAACATATCTCCATCTCAACGAATAGTACTTGGCTTGTTCGCCCATCTTCCTCCTTTCCTGCATTGAATGATTTAAGTTATAGAAAAACAAATAAGGCAATAGTAAGATAAGTGCGTCTACTAAAACAGTAAAGACAATAACACCGAAATCACACGATAATAAACCCATAAAGCCGCAACAATAAAACTCTCTTAAACGGTACAATATCACAATAATAAAATCATAATAATACCACAATAACCCAACAATAACACCAACATCAATCGTTAATAAAAATAACACGAGAATATCGTAATGTTACCAAAGAAATAAACACAAAAATAACCCAACAATAAACCCAAAAAGCCGCAACAAAAAAGTCTCTTCAACAGTACAACAGCACAATACAACAATAAAATCATAATAATATCACAATCATCCCACAATAACCCCAACATTCCTTATTAACAAAAATTACACGAGAATACTGCCAAGATCTGGATTGTTAAACACAAGCACAAAAACAAATTCGAACAAAACTAATCTTTGATAAATTCATAAGAATGCAATAAAAATTCCAAATAAAAAAATAAAACTTATTAAACCTACGATATATCTAAGATCTGGATTGTAAAAACTCGCACAGATCAACAAATTACATAATGGAGAAGCAGAGAGGACTTGTACAGATCCGGTACAAGAAGCTAAACTTGCACAGATTTGGAAGCGGTTGTCGTTCTCGTCGCCGGCAGAGCAGTTCTTTTCGGCAGCTCCAAACCCTAAAGTGCGAAACTAAATCTGATTATAACCGAGAAAGGGTCTTACGCATTAAATTTTCGTCAAAAATGAGTATCGGGTTGGGTCGGGCATAAAAAACACTTAATTTTAAGCTGTAAAACCACGTTGGCGAATTTTTATTCGGTACCGCATGTAGGGGTTCATGCGGTGCACGTACCGAATAAAAATTCCCGCTAAACAGGAAAGAATCCTTTTGCCTGCTGGAAAGAAAATCAAACGGGGAATATTTACTTTCCACTATGAGAATATTCCCTGGATGGGGAATTTATTATTGGAAATTTTCCTTGCAGGGAGGTGATTTAAACGGCCGCTGCGGGGAGGTGATTTAACCGGCCGCGGAGAGGAAATTTTTTTTTTCTTTGCTCGAAGATTTAAATTTTTTCTTTTTTTTTTTTTAAAAAAGGGGGGTTCTAAAGACTTTTGCAGAGGAATTTTTTGCAAAAAAATTTTGTTGCAGGATCAATTTTCAGATGATTTTTTCTGGTGCAAAATTTAAGGTGGTGAAGTTTGACGGAACTCGTAACTTCGGATTGTGGTAAACCAGGGTGGAAGATCTGTTGGCTCAACAGGGAATCTTGAAAGCTCTGCAGACAACAAAACCAGATGTCATAGAGGATGAAGATTGTGAAGAATTGCAACAGTGAGCGACAATGACGATACGACTATGCCTAACAAATGAGGTTATCTTTCACGTGATGAATCTGAAATCTCCAGGAGAAGTTTGGAAGAAATTGGAAACTCAATTTATGGCTAAATCTCTGACGAACAAGTTGTATCTAAAGCAAAAGTTGTATGGGTTGAAGATACAAAAAGGTTCTGATCTGGCGCAGCATGTTAATGACTTCAATCAAATAATCACAGACCTGTCACGACTTGATGTGAGTATTGAGGATAAAGATCGAGCGATGATTTTGTTGTGTTCGTTGTCTTCTTCCTATGAACACCTGACGACAACTCTGACATATGGGAAAGAAATTATCAAAGTGGATGAGATTACTGCTGCATTATTGGCTCACAACCAGCTGAAGAGTAAGGAGGATCGTGGAAAGAAGAAAGAGAAGGAGAGTTATGGAAGGCGAAATTCCAAATCCAAGTCTAGAGGCAAAAAGGAAATTCATTGCTACAAGTGCAAGGAGTCAGGTCATATTAAGAGAGATTGTCCAAAGCTGAAGAAGCAGACTAGGGAGAAAGGTAATATTTCATCAAAGTCTGTAAATGTGGTGCAGAATGAAAATTCAGATTGCAGTGATGGCGATATGCTTTCTGTTTCATCAACTTAGTTCACGGATGCATGGATTCTTGATTCTGGGTGTTCTTATCACATAACACCTTACAGAGAGTGATTTACTTCATATATGTCAACTAATTTTGGCTCAGTCTATTTGGGTGATGATAGATGCTGCAATATAGTTGATATTGGAGAAGTCAGAATTCAGATGTATGATGACACAGTTAGAACGTTATGTGATTTCAGACATATTCCAGATCTGAAAAAGAATTTGATTTCCTTGGGCATTCTACACAAATGGTTTTATTCTTAAGGCCGATGAGGATAGGGAAACCATTAGAATTGTTAAGGGTGCACTGACCGTGATGAAATGAAAGTTAACTACAGGTAATATCTACAGACTGTTAGGGAGTACAGTTATAGATGAAGTTCATTCTGTGGAATCAGATAATGACAGTACAAAACTATGACATATGCGTCTGGGTCATCTCAGTGAACGTGGGATGACAGAATTGCATAGAAGAAAACTGTTGCATGGTGTTAAAAACTGCAAGCTTGATCTTTGTAAGTTCTGTATTCTTGGAAAACAGACTAGAGTCAGTTTTATGACTGGAAAGCACAAAACTGAAGGAATTCTTGACTATGTGCATTCTGATGTATGAGGTCCTATTAGGGAGTTGTCATTGGGAGGATCTCAGTATTTCGTTACCTTTATTGATGATTTCTTCAGGAAAGTTTGGGTGTATTTCTTAAAGCAGAAATCTGAAGTATTCTCTAGGTGGAGAATCAAACTGACAGAATGATCAAGTATTTGAGGTCTGATAATGACACATAGTACACAAATTCGTAGTTTCAGAAGTTCTGTGAGGAGCATGGGATTCAGAGACATTTTTCAGTGCGGAAGACAGTACAGCAGAATGGTGTGGCAGAAAGGATGAACAAGTCCTTAACTGAAATGTCAATGTGCTTGAGACTGAATGCAGGACTTCCTAAGAGTTTATGGGCAGAGGCTGTGAATATGGCATGCTATCTCATCAATAGATCACCTCGAGCATCATTGGGTGACAAGGTCGCAGAAGAGGTATGGACGGGTAATCCAGTTAAATTTGATCATTTACGGATTTTTGGATGTCCTGCTTATGTGCGTGTACATAGAGATGAAAGATCCAAACTTGATGCAAAATCCAAGAAGTGCATCTTTCTGGGCCACAAGAAAGGTGTAAAAAGATACAAGTTTTGGGATCTGATTGCAAAGAAGATAGTGATCAACAGAGATGCAGTTTTTGATGAGCAGTTTATGTTACAACAGAATCAAAACAAGATGCCATAGAAGAGTTCCAGTTCAGATGCAGTGCAGATGGATTTAGAACAACAACCAGTAGCTTCTGAGAGAGGTGAAAGTTCAAATCCAACACCTGGTGATTCTATTCCAGATGATCTGCAGAATTACAATCTAGCCAGAGATAGACAGAGACGCACCAATGTAAGGCCTCCTAGCAGATTGGGTTATGAAGACTTAGTCTCATGTGCACTTCTCATCAGCAGCGATGATCCAATCACTTTTCAAGGAGCTATCACTAGCATGAGAAAGAGAAATGGATGGGTGCAATGGTTGAGGAGATGAAGTTTTTGCAGAAAAATCGCACTTGGGAGCTAGTTCAGCTTCCAGAGGGAAAGAAGGCTATTGGGTGCAAACGGGTCTACAAAAGGAAACCAGCAGTATCAAAAAAAGAAGGGGAAAAGTTCAAGACTCGACTGGTTGCAAAGGGATTTTCACAGCAGATGGGGATAGATTATTATAAAATCTTTTCTCCTGTGGTCAGACATACTTCAATTAGGACAGTGCTTGCATTAGTAGCTATTTGGGATTTGCATTTGGAGCAGATGAATGTTAAAACCGCTTTCTTGCTTGTTGATTTGGAAGAGCAAATTTACATGGAGCAGCCAGAAAGAGTTCACTCAACTTGGACAGGAGCATTTGGTTTGCAGGTTAAAGAAATCGCTGTATGGGTTGAAACACTCTCCAAGACAATGGTACAAGCGGTTTGACTCCTACATGATGCAGATTGACTACAGGCGATGTGAGTATGATTGTTGTGTTTATGTGAAGAGCCTTGATGATGGTTCTATTATTTTTCTGTTACTGTATGTTGATGATATACTGATTGCTGCAAAGAATATGAATGATGTTCGTGGTTTGAAAGCTTTATTGAGCCAGGAATTTGACATGAAAGACTTGGGTCGTACGAAGAAGATTCTTGGAATGGAGATTCATCGAGACAAAGACTCAAGACGATTATGTCTATCTCAACAAGGATATGTTAAGAAAGTACTGGAAATGTTTGAGATGAGCAATGCAAAGCTTGTGAGCACTCATTTGACAAATTATTTTAAGCTTTCTTTAGAACAATGTCCTAAGTCTGATACAGAAATGGAAGACATGGCAAATGTTCTATATGCCAGTGCAGTTGATTGCTTGATGTATGCTATGGTATGTACTCGTCTTAATTTGGCTCATGTTGTTAGTCGAGTCTGCAAATACATGGCTAAACCTGGAATGCGACATTGGGAAACAATCAAGTGGATTTTCAGGTATCTGAAGGGTACTGTAGGACATAGAATTATTTTTGACAGTCAGAAGAATGATCCTTCAGTTCTGGGGTATGTTGATTCAGACTATGCAAGTGATTTGGATGACAGAAGGTCTACAACTGGGTATGTGTTTACTCTTGGTGGAGGGCATATATGTTATTCTTTTGTGGCATTATCTACACCTGAGGCAGAGTATATGCAGTAGCGGAAGCTGCTAAAGAAGCCTTATGGCTTGTTGGGCTAGTAAAGAAACTGAGCGTTGAGTAAGGTGGAGTTTAGTTGCATTGTGACAGTCAGAGTGCTATTTATCTGGCTAAGAACCAGGTGTACACCATGCGAGAACCAAACACATTGATGTCAGGAATCACAAGATCAGAGAGTTGATTGTTTCTGGGGAGATACTGTTGCAGAAGGTTCATACTGATGAGAATACAACTGATATGTTGACCAAGCCAGTTACTATCAACAAGTTCTTGCATTGCTTGGATTTGTTGAATGTTTGCAGTTGCTAGAGAAGCATGGTGGCCCAACCCACAGTGATGCAGGTGTACTCCCAGGTATTTTTCTCCTAAGAGGCTGGATATTCGTCAAGGTGGAGATTTGTTATGGTATGACTCATATACCATATCGGGACAGACGCTGGATCGAAGCGGAGCGGAGCGGAGCTGAAGAATTTGTCCAAATTAGGAAGTTACGTGGGTTGGGGTGCGGGGGCAAAGCCCCGCGGTATGGTACAGGGGTAATGTTGTAATTACATATTGTGCCTAAGGTTTACTCCTGGGGTTATAAATAGACCTGTTAGTAACCCCATGAAGTATCCCTCTATTCTGTAATCCCTTTTCTGAATATTGAAAGAAACTCGCCGCTCTGCTCCCGAGGACGTAGACATCTTTGCCGAATCTCGTTAAATCTCTGTGTTCTTCTGGATTTATGTCGATTACTGTTTTTTTTCGCCCTAATTTTCTCAACAAATTTGCTAGCTAACATTTTAGGATTTGCTTCAGATCCTTATATCATTTGAATTTATCATTTTTCACCTCATTTTTTATTATAAAATCTTGCTAAGTAGTAGGAATAAGATAGTTTGAGCTTAATCGCACTAAATGGTCCTTCTGCCGGATTGAATAACCTCATCTGATTACTTAATGACACTTATGATGCTTAAAAGCAAAAGTATAAAAAGACAGTGAGATTCACGCTATTTTTTTCATTAATGTTTAAGGAGATCTAAACGAATCTATTCAATATTTGCACAAAAATGGAAATAAGGAAACTCCTAACTACAACATGTTTGCCTGACTCGACTGCACCCTTCAATGCATTGTCATAGTTGTTGTTATGTGCCCATTGTAGACTAGTTTTATACCCTTAAACAATGTCATAGACTTGGACATTTAATAGATAGCCTAGCTACCTTTGTTAGTCCCAAAGATATATTAAACAGCCGGGTGATGCCTATGGTGGTGCTTGATTCATGCTAGTGCAAGTTAATGAAAGTGTATGGATGTGTATGCTTAATTATTCATTTAGAGATATGTTAGGAGCCCCTTATCATTGTAAATTTTCGACCAATAAAAAGGTTGGAAAGTTTTTCTTGTAATATTGGTGTTATTTTTTAGTTATGCATGTTTTTACTTTGTGTTTAGCAATGCCGAAATCTGGCATGGAGCCTACATTTGCCTAGTAGTTGTGTTTCACTGAAATGATGAAAAATTTTTGTTGAAGCTCTAAGCCCATGGCGACTAGCCCTTTTTGAGTTGTGGCCGTCAACTCCTATCATTTGTGTGGTTGTAGCTCTTTCAATTTTTAATGTCTCATCTTCTTCCTTGAAGGTCATTGAGGTTTTGAGGCATCCAAATTGATCCTTGTTTAATAAAGCCTTGCACATATTAGTGAGTGAGCCATTTAGCAAAAAATTTTCACAGCCTCAGGTGTATCCGCCACAAGAACTACCAAAGGAGCAAGTGCACAATAAATTTTGGGGAATTTACTTGCATACCGCCTAATTCCGATTTAATTACACACTAAGACCTAAACTTTACCTTTTTACATTTATACTGCTTAAATCTTTCATATCACATCAAAAATACCACCACTTATAAAGTGAAATACACTTTTTCATGCATAGGCATGGTGGTATGCATGTAAAAATTGAAGTTTATATCTTAGATATGTAAATACATAGGAAGTGACTGGTATGTATGTAAATCTTACTAATTTTTTGATACCTGCTCTCCTTCTACCTCTTGAATATTGCCACAATCTCATTAAGTTTCTTTTACTATACCAAATTTTTTGCTGCAGGCAATTACCAGTTGAAGCTTCAAGTCCTTAACAGAGGAAAGTAAGGAATATGAGTAGAAATGCTCGGCTCGATTAATTGTTTCAAACCTACAGTTTCCAGAGCAAGGAACAAAAGTGTAAAGCCTCTTTTTACATATTCATTCTTAGTGCCAATTTGGAGCTCAAATTGAATTATCTAGGCAGCCATCCTAGTCCTAACCGTTCTTAATTTTAACGAAAATTGACTTAACTAGTAATATTGATGAATATTCTATCTGGATTGAGGACTCCACTCTGTATTCTCATCCTACTTGTGTGCTTCTTAACATTAATCCAATCACGCTTTGTTTGGCTTTCACCCATTTGTTTCGTTTGTCTTGACTGTTAGTTTAGTCGAGTTTGAACCCCACCCATCGAGAGTCCCGCTTCAGTCATTCAATTATCCTCGAAACTTGTTAGCTTGCTCATAATCATTGGTTGCTTTCATTTGCTACGATTAGCTTATATGTGCTACCTTTCATGGTCAACACCTTGAAACCATTGAAGCAACCAAACAACTACTTGGTGATAGTTTTTCTGCATCAATTGCCGTGCTTCACTTCATTTTTGTTTTATCCGCCACTTCCTAACTTTTTCCCCCAAGCCAATGGGATCATCTCGCTCATCACTTAACAACCTTTACACATTTGCCCGTCCAATTGTCTTAAGGACCCTCATCTTATCACGTCAATAATTACAAATAGGTTGATCTTCATCCAATAAAGATAATTTTTAGGCATCTTTGTGTTATGTTTTTGTAACCTAATGGATTCCCAAGTAACTTTTCCTCTTTCTTTATTTTCTTTGAACTTTTGTTTCCCAAGAACTTTTGAAGTTTGTCTTTTAAAAACTTTTCTCAAGTCACTTAAATTTTTTTTCTTTAAAGTGGACACAATTCAATAACCAAAAAATTTAAAATCTCGGTTTTTGTGTGTTGTTTGATTCGGTGTTTTTCTCTTGCCTCTATCGTAATTAGCATCAAAACACATGCTATTCGTGTATCTTGCTCCAAACATCTCAAGAAATTCCCATGGTCAAAATTGCATTGTAGTTTTTGATTTAGCGACTATTGTGATGAAATTGAAGATTCCAACACAAACACAAGTATTGATATGTTGATGTCCCTTGTAGGAATTTCAAAAAGATCAAAGTGGCCTTCAAAGATAAAAAAAAAATAATCTCTTAACTGATTTCAATGAGTGATTTTTTATAAATTTTGAGGGCATTATGGTCATTATTAGGAATATTTTCATATCATGAATAATGAATATGCCAACCTGTACCTTCACAATTAAAACATGACCACACAATTGAGCTTTTGAGTTGACCTTATCGTCCAACATAGATATGGATTGATATGTGACGCCAGTTTTAGTCTGGCATTAGCAGCCATTGGCTCCAATTGATAATCCGAAGATACCATTTTGCATATCTCGACTCCTTGAATCTGTAAGCAATAATAAATCCCAATTTTTTCAATTGGATCAACGAGAATGATTCTAAGAAGATTTGTCATCTTTGATTTAGATCATTGGAGAATGGCATCGACGTTTCACTATTTTTAACGGAGTGCTCAACAACTCCACAACATTTGATGTTTTTAATTGATTTCTATTATAACAACTGCACTAATCTCATCCAAAGCTTATTTTTTTGTGTTTGTGCTTATCAAACTAATTACAAGTAATTACACTTGTAAATACTATTATGAAGTCATTACTGAGCTTCATAGAGGCATACTGCTTGATAAGAATTTTCATTGCATTCTTATGAGAAAAACATTAAAACAGTTCCTTGACTCTTTGCATCGGTTCATTTTAATCCCATAGCCTATAAAGTGTCAATTTAGTCCGTAGACTCTTCTAACATAGACTGAAATAGTTTTAGCCCCAATTTAAAAAAACTGGGGACTAATTTGTCTTTTTTGTAGACTCTGGACTAAAATGATCTCATGTAATAGTCCAGAGACTACTTCAGAACTTTACTCATATTTATATATTAACCATCCAAGTTGATCTTGATAATCTAAGTGTGATAAAATCCGAGTCTTCTAACTCCCCTCAAATCAGCATTTAACAACAGGCTTTGGTCTTCTAACAACCTTTTTTATCACAGACCCTAAATAAGTTAACTTTATTTTGCATTTTTATCTCTCAACTTAATGATTTGTAAATTATAATGAACTCAGTGACACTTTGGCAGCATGTTCATCATCAATAATTAGCTCGTCTCTCGATCGCAACCTGCGCATCCCTAACAGCAGCTATGCTCTCACTGCCAAGAACTGTGTCCTTTGCAGCTGCAGCTTCACCACATGGCAGTTAATTTCCTATTCAACTTCCATTTATTCATATTATCACTTAATTTGTATTTCCATAAATTTTTGTTAATACATATATTTATGGAATATTTACTTGCATACCACTAAATTCGTGTGCTAACTTCTCTAACACCTAAACTTCAATTTTTACATATATGCCACTTTACCTATGCATGAAATCGTGTCTTTTACATCTTAAAAGTTAATATGGTGGTATTTTTGATGTGATATGAAAAATTTGAATGGTAGAAGTGTAAAAAGTAAAGTTTAGATGTTATTTATGCAAATATATAGGAATTGGGTGGCATGTAAATTTTCAGCATTCTTGTAACAGATTGGAGTGTCACCCAAGGAATAAGCAACAACTCATGCCCTGCAGCTAAATGTGGGAGCCTCTTCATAGGCAACAACTCTGTTTCAGCTTGTGAGACTTCTACCTGCTCTCATGCTGGCTACAATGCACACAACAGTTTTAATATTTTTAAAATATAACATATGAAATTAATATAAAAATATTATTTCTTTAATTACTTAACTAATTCGAGTCAAAAGGTGTCGAGGACAATCTAATAAAAGTTTCTTCATGTAGGGTTGTTAACTAGTTAAACATGAGCTGTTCACGAGCGACGTGCTTTTCGATAGCCCTAAAAAGTAATGAACTTGATTTGTTATTTGTCATTCAAGGAACCAATGGCTTGGGACCAGGGTCGCGATTGCCAGAGAAAAATGGTTGTTCATCGAGGCTTCGAGTTGGATGGATGATTCAGACACCAGTGATGATTCTTCTTATATTTTTGGTAATTTTTTGTTTGCTTTGCAATGAGAATAGTTAATGGGCATTTTGATACTTAATTTTATGTTGAATTTGTTGTATTTATTGGTTGTTTCAGGGTTTTTTGGCCTGAAACTCTGAATTGAGAAATCAATTTTTTCACTGATACGTCGCCTTGTTATCTATCATTTTTTTCGAGCATTCACATACATACGACCCAATTCCTATGTATTTACATCAACGTTGCTTTGCTGCATTTTTACCACCCAAATCTTTCATATATCATCAAAATTATCACTTTTATCTTTTGAAAAGTGAATCACACTTTCCGATGTATAGGTATGTATTTGAAAATTGAAGTTTATGTCGTAGATTTGTAAATACATAGAAATGAGTGGTATGGGGATACATAGCACTCTCAAACATTGCTATTTACAAATTTAGCGCAATCTTTTATCTCTTTTTTAAATTATCACTTAAAATCTCCAACCATGATCTTCATCTTTATAAAATTCTCAATGATTTGATCATATAATTCATTAATGCGTCGATCCATTAGCTCAAAAAAAAGATTGAGAGAAGAAGACAAGTTGTCGGTGTGTGATATCCATGTCCTAATAGGCTAAGTAACAAAGACAAAGATGATGAAAAAGCATTATTAACATAATGACTATATAAAAGAAAAATATTATAAGTTTAGTTAAATATTTTACAATTTATAACTCAATAAAAATATTATTTTATAAATAAACAAAAAAAACTACATTAATAGATATAGATTAGGACAAATAAATAAATAAATAATTCCAAGGGGGTCTTTGGCTATCAAATCCATATGCTCTTAAATTTGGGAAAGTGTTTGGTTTAGTAAACGTTAAATTAGTTTAAATAAATATGATGAAGGTCATCTTTAAAAGTTTTTTATTTTTTTAATTTTCTCATTTTATTCTAAGCTTGAATATTATCTATCTTTAAATTCAATTTTCTTTATAAAATAACTAAAATTATTTATATGATTTTCTTTTTTTAATTTATTAAAAAAATTGATTTAGTTTTTAATACTTATAAGTATTGAAATGTCATCAACAAAATTACATCATATGTCATAAATCTCTAGGCATAACACAATCTTCTGAGTAAAGAATATTCAAACTTTGAATAAGTGTTATTCAGAACTTCAATTTCAGCAAAACTTATAGTCAAATGGATCGGCTCGACGAGACAGACCAAATGATACCAAAATTTGTCCAATCCGAGCCAAATCAACCCCGATCAAGCACTTAAAATGCTTTTGGAAGCTTTCTGGACATATTTAAAAAGTTAAACATATGCTGAATCATCAGAGTTCATAGTCGAATCGAGCGTCTCGATATGACAAATTCAACGAGTTCATGATCACTCAATTCCGACATTGCTAAAACACTTAAATGTTCATCGAAAACTATATAATCAAAGAAAGCTCTCATGACTATATTAAGTTGTTAATTAAAATAAAATTAATTTTGATTAAAGTTTTTCTTAATTATCATTGTTTAGTTCATGAAAGTAATTAAAAAATATAAAATTAAATTAAAAACTATATGTAGTTGTTTGAATTAATATTTTCTTAATTAAACAATATTAGTAATCTATAACCCTGCTCTTTAATTTATTATACTGTAGAAATCACATCTTTAAGTTAGAAAAATTATTGCATACGGATATTGATATCCGATTCTGGTGATCTACAGTCAGGATATATTTTGACTTGTTTTTTAAATTTTTAAATGAGACTCACTAAAATACATCCTAAACACTAAGAATCAGATACTGCATGTATCTCTTATGCAATAAATTTTACTCAAGTTACCCAGATTCTTGAACGCCTTCCTTTTCATCCTCCAACGCACATCCATTGCCTTCCTTTCCATCCTCCAACGCACATCCATTATAGCAAGCAACTACTACACACCCTAAACTTACAAAGATACTATCCTCATCCTTCATCGCAATACCACCTTCTTCCGTCCTCCTGACCCCCTTCCTCTCTTCCTCTCTTCCACCGTCTCTTCTCCTCTTAGCCCTTATCTCTTCCATGGCAGACTGGTTTGTTGGCCCAATCATAGATAAGATCATCAACGCTTGCTCTGATTACCTGCAAGATCAATATAGATGGCAGACGGGCATGAAGGAGGAGCTCGAAAGGCTGCGAGAAAACCGCCCTAAGGTCGAAGCTGTCGTCTCTGCTTCCACCCAAGCACAGATCAGAGATCGAAACCCAGCACTCAACAGCTGGATATGGCAGCTACGAGATGCCATCGATGAGGCCGATGATGTTCTGGATGACTTTGAGTACAAGAAGCTTCAAGAAGGAACTTGGCAAAAGGTGCGTTCCACCATGAGTTGTTTAAAGAAAATTGTCAAACGTGCTCTCAAGATGGATCCCAATTTGAAGAGACTGGAGAAGGTTGTTAAGAAGCTTGATAAAGTTTCAGCTGAGGTCAGTGCTTTCCTTCATCTCTTTGAAAACGCAAAGCAGGAGCAGCGGGAGCTGGAGCATCGGTTGTTCAAAGATCGTGAAACAGGATGCTTGCCTAAAAATGATCTCATCGGTCGGGACGAGGAGAAGGATTTTGTCATGCATTGGTTGAGGAAGCCAACAAATGAAGATCCAACTCATATTGCTAGTTCTACTTTGTACAAAAATATATCTCTCTCCATAGTGGGTCATGGTGGCATGGGCAAGACAACACTCTTACAACACATCTATGAAGATCTGAAAGAAGAATTTGAGCTGAAAATGTGGGTTTGTGTTTCCAACGACTTTGATGCAAAAAAGGTCATTGTCGATATATTGGAATTTCTTAACAAGGAGAGGCCTCGTTTGGAGTCACTCGCTGCTGTTCAGGAGAGTCTTAAAGCTGTCGTGCAATCCAAAAGGTTCGTACTTGTTCTGGATGACATTTGGGAGGAAGATATGAGCAAATGGGAGAATGTGCTCTCTCCTCTGGCTAACGGCAGTTTTGGAAGTAAGATTTTGATAACTACTCGAATGGATACAGCTGCATCAGCAATTGAAAAGGTTATTAAAAAGAAGATGAAAACATTAATAATAAATGGCTTGAAGGAAGATGTGTGTTTGAAGCTACTCAACACTCATGCATTTGCTGGTGTAGAGAACCTTGGTGCTCATAAAAAATTAACAGACATTGCTAGTTTGATAGTTAAAAAGCTTTCAGGATCTCCGTTGGCAGCGAAGGTCATCGGTGGTGTTCTCAATTCTAACTTGAACGAGAGTTTTTGGATGAACATTTTAAATAGTCCTGATATTCTAAACGTAGAACCAGAACCGGGTCGCAATAACATTTTGCCTATTTTAAGATTGAGTTTTACGTTGCTTCTACAACCTCTACAAAATTGTTTTGCATTTTGTGGCATATTCCCACAAGATCATAAGTTTGATAAAGATGATTTAGTCCGAATGTGGATTGCATTGGGTTTCATTCAGGAATCTTCTATTGAAGGAGAGACTTTGGAAGATAATGGAGGAAGGTATTTTGATGATTTGGTCAGAAAATCTTTCTTTGTCGAGTTTCAGGATGACGAGAGAGTATACTATAAGATGCATGATTTATTACATGATTTGGCACAGTCTATTTCTTCAGAAGAATGTTATAGATTTGTGGGAGATAATGTTTCATCTTTTAGACTTCCTAAAACTATTCGGCACTTATTTGTTGAAACTGAAAATCTCGAAGTGTTGAGAATGATCAAAGATGTTAAATCCCTACATTCACTTTTTTTAACAAGTCAAATACATGTTCAATATTTTACTGAAATGCTTACTGACATTTTTAAGGAATCAAGAAGCATTCGTTTATTGTTTATACACTGTCGATGGCAGAAAAAGACGTCTGAGGCTATTAAAAATTTGAGACATCTTCGATATTTGAATCTTACTGCAGATCTCACTCAGATGCCAAGATCTCTAAGCAGTTTTTATCATTTGCGGTTCATAATCTATAAAACGGTGGCTGATGGATCTTGGTCTGATGATTTCTTGCCCGGCAAAGTGAGTAATCTTTCTAATCTGCGTCACTTGGAATTGCCCGGCGATGTGAGTGTACCTGGAATTGGGAAATTAAGGTCACTTCAAGAACTAAAAGAGTTTAATGTGAAGAATGAGAATGGTTATAGAATTGGGGAGTTGAAACATATGAATGAGTTGCGCAAATTAAAAGTACATTTTCTGGAAAATGTGAAGGATGCTGGAGAGGCTGGCAATGCAAAATTATTTGAGAAGAGAAAACTCACAGATTTATTCTTGAATTGGGGCAAAACTGTTGATGAATCAGACAATGGAGTTGATGAATCAGACAGTGGAGTTGGAAGCCTGCGGAACATTGTCAATTCTGACTTAGATGTGAATGTGCTTGATAATCTTGAACCATACAAAAATTTGAAAAGATTGGACATTGGTTCATATGAGGGTGCAAGATCTGCAAAATGGATGTACAATGCCGATTTGATCTCCAATCTGGAGTACATCAGTCTGAACGGGTGCTCCTGTTTCTTTCCTTGCTTAACTGAACTCTTCCCCACCTCAAGTCGCTTTACCTTCGTAACATGCCAAAAGCAAAGTGGCTTGATTATAAATTCCATGGGAATGACAAGGTTACTGTGTTTCCATCGTTGGAGGTGCTAAATATGGAGGGATTACAAGTATTTGAGGATTGGTTTGATGGAGCAGGAGCAGGAGCAACAGCAGATGACTGTTTCTTTCTGACCGTTTCTTTCCTTACTTAACGGAACTCTCCCTCGTTAACTGCCCAAATCTGCAGGAGTTGCCCTATTTGCCTCCTAAGCTCAAGAAAATGCAGATAGATAGCATTGGATGGAAAGCTTTGAAATGCAAGCAAGGAGGCACTAGGCACCTCAAAATCTATTCCCCTTGAAACATTAGAGGTGAGTTCGTGTCCAAACATCACATCTCTTTTTCTGGCGGATGTTAGACTTGAAGCACTGAGAAAATTGAGAATTGAAGGTTGCCCCAATCTGATTTCTCTGGGTGGACTGCAACAAGTGGAAAGTGGCATTGAGAAATTCCAGCTTATTGTCAGTGAAGTTGTTATAGATGACCCATCCTTGTTGCCAACGGTAAGTGTCGCCTACTTGGAAAAGCTCACAATTTGTAATAATGATGTGCTGCTTTCTTTTCCAATTGAGGTGGAACAGTGGTTTCCCCACGTTAGCTCATCCCTTCGTGAGTTGAGCTTTAGAGGCCTCAAATCCCTGCAGTCTATCCCTTCCTCCTCTCTCCCAATCCCTGCAGTCTATCCCTTCCTCCTTGGAACGCCTCTCTTCACTTAAGATTCTACGCGTCGAAGATGTTCCTCAGCTCCAGCAGCTTCTACACATCCCCGCCTCCCTGGAAGAATTACATCTTGAATTACTGAAATCATTGCAGTGCCTGCCAACGGATTTGTCGGCCATCTTATCCCTGGAGCGACTAGAATTAGAATGCATTCCACTCCTCAAACCATTTCCAGACCTCCCTTCCTCCTTGAAGTCACTGACTCTATGGTTTCTTTATAACATAGAGTGTCTGCCATCTTCTCTGTCGGCCATCTCATCCCTCGAGCAACTACAATTATGTAAGATTCAGCTCCTCAAATCATTGCCTAGCCTCCCCTCCTCCTTGGCGTCACTGAAGCTATATTGGCTTTATAACCTAGAGTGCCTGCCAACTTCTTTGTCGGCCATCTCATCCCTCAAGCAACTAGAATTATATAAAATTCCACTCCTCAAATCATTGCCAGACCTCCCTTCCTCCTTGTATTCACTGTTTCTACATGAGCTTGATAACCTAGAGTGCCTGCCATCTTCTTTGTCGGCCATCTCATCCCTCAAGTTTCTAGAATTAGAGTACATTCCACTCCTCAAATCATTGCCAGACCTCCCTTCCTCTTTGCATTCACTGGAACTAAGTAATCTTGATAACCTACACTGCCTGCCATCTTCTTTGTCCGCCATCTCATCCCTCAACCGTCTAAAATTAGAAAGCATTCCACTCCTCAAATCATTGCCAAACCTCCCTTCCTCCTTGAATTATGTGAATATAAATAGTCTTAATAACCTAGCCTCTACCGACTAGAAATAGAAAGCATTCCACTCCTCAAATCATTGCCAGAGCTCCCTTCCTCCTTGGAGTCACTGACTCTAGCTAGACTTGATAACCTACAGTGCCTGCCATCTTCTTTGTCGGCTGTCTCATCCCTCTGGTATCTACAATTATATAGTATTCCACTCCTCAAATCATTGCCAGACCTCCCTTCCTCCTTGTATTCACTGGATATCGCAGATTGTCATCCAAAGTTGACGAAGCGTTATAAAAAATTTTCAGGCTCTGGTTGGCACAAGATTGCACACATTCCTAGCGTCCATTTTAATTAATTGGTTTCATTCCAAATCAATCTCTTCCCATCAAAATGTGAATATGTGAGGTGAGGACTTATTATTTACATATATTCATGTCATCCTATGCTATCCACAGGCTTATTTATTATTCTAATAATTAATATCTGACTGATTTTGATGAACAACTATTTGGTCTTACAAATTTTGTGGTTCAATACCATACGTGTGATTAGGATTTTATTTAATTACATCCTTTATTCTTGAGTTTGTGACCCGGATTTTATTGTGTTTTGACCGAATGGCTTTTCATATGACACATATAGTGTAACTAAAAATTTGTTTGAGTTGTACATTTGATGCAATCGGCATTCAGTAAAGTTTCTTATATTCATCTCATCCTATGCTATGCTATGCACAAAATTATTCCATGAACAACTATTTGGTCTTACAAATTTCGAATTTTGTGGTTCAATACCATAAGTGTGATTATGATTTTATTTAATTACTTCACATATTTACTTTATTTTGGTTGATTTCTTTAATTCTTATTTTGGTAAGAATTTTTTTATCTTATTTTCTTCTCATTTCACGAAAGAGTTAACTAATTAAGAATTAACCCATGCTTATTGGTTAGATTTTCTAATTATTGGCAATTTGTTAGTGCTTTTTATTTCTTGAAACAATAGAATTATAAAATGATTGTTTTGCCGATAATTTTTAATTTCAATTGTAGTTAAAATATTGCTGGTTTTCTTTTTTGAAAATTGTATATAAATATAATAATTGTTTGGATATGGTATAAACATTGATTTTTATTTTATATTAAAAAATTTGTTTGAGTTGTACATTTGATGCAATCGGCATTCAGTAAAGTTTGGTAAAATCAAGAGCTTTAAAACTCATAAGATGTGAGAAATACATTCGTAATCCTATACTTATTACTTGTTAGGAATATATCCCGAATAATCCCTACCTATATCGAGCTTATGATCAATTATAAACTAAACCACACCGCGAAACAACAGGATTATACTAATTTTGAGAAAATCAGAACAAAGTTCGAACAAAAAGCACAATCAAAGCAACAACAAAAAATACAAAATGGATTTTACGTGGAAAAATACGAGCACAGAGTCACACCACCAGAAATTTCATTATGAAATTCCAAAAAAAATTTTACAAAGAATTCACATCAGTTTTTTCTCTACACATAAGGAAACTTACAGAACATACCACTCAAAATCGACACTTAAAATTGCCCCTGACGCCCACTCCTTGTGATGAAGTACGGTATGAAGCAACACAATATCTTACTATCCTTGGTAGGGGTTTCATGCATTCTTTGGGTTTAGGGTTAAACCCAATTGTGTGATATATATGTAAATGTTAGATTTTAAGCCTATGATTGAGATCCGAGTAAACCAATTAATATGGTAAATAATAGGAAAACATTTATGATCAAAATAGGTGCTCTTAACATTTCCACATAGCAATATTGCTTGATCTTCATATTTATAACACCATGATGTCGCAAGTATATGTATGAAAAGATTTATTTCACTTTTAAAAAAATAATGATAGTGATACGCTGATACTTTCGATGTAATATTAAAAAATTGAGTGGTATTCATGTAAATATGAAAATTTAGGTGCTAGAAATGTAAACACGTAAGAATAATGCTTGGTATTTAAATTTAGTCTTAATGTAACCATTTGGGTAATACTGTGCAATAGATAGGACATTTGAAGCATTAGAAACGTTCTAGTACGTTTTTGTCTTAGTATAGCACTTGGCCCCAATTGAAGAAAAGCTACAATTAAATTACACAAGAAGCATCTTCATTTTTCCATCTGAAAAGCTCTCTTATGCATGCTGATCATCAGAGAATACTTTGTAACATTGGTGAAGTACCATTCATGTTTTGCTTCCATTGTTGCCCCAACCTTCATATTTCTGCATATTGTTAACTAGAAATGATAATGACTTGTAAAAGATTGCTGGACTTCAGCTCAACTTCTTTCATAGGCAACGCTTCAAATTGACTTTTTAGCATTTGATGTCATGTCTTTTTAAGCTAAATTTCTATCTTATATGAGACATGCAGCTTCACTCATGCTTGCTTGACCTAAATAATTAATGTCAGAAATGATCAAACGAGACATATTGAAGAATTAAAAAAGTGCATGTATTCTAACTTGGGTTCCATGCAAGACTAGATTTTTATTAACTAAATTTATGATATATAAGGAAGGAATGAGATCATATATACATCTAGATTCACACAAGATACTTGTAAATATTTACCTCTGTATAAGATTTTAGATAGCCCCTGAACATAGAAATGACATTATTTGCTTGAGCTAGTGCTCTTTAGTATGCATTATTTGGCTTATCGACATAAAGAATCCAACGTTCATTGAATCTGGGGTATTCCTAGTCGAATCGAGTTTATCGACAAGACGAATCCAACGAGCCCACCCAAGGTCTCTCAAATCTGACATTTTTAAGGCATTCAAACGTTCATTGAACGCCATGAACGCCATATGATCAAAGTAAGCTCTCCGGATCCTCCGATCAAAATGATTCATATTCCTGCATTAATTGAACTCTATAAATAGGGCCCCCCTCCCTCTCATGAGGAGGAGGTAGCTGGAGGCTTGAGGAGGAAAGTTTGAGGCTTGAGAAAGAGCTTAAAGCTTTGATAAAGAGCTGACGTCCAACACCACTCCTGCCATCGTGGATCACCTCCGCCGCCTTCGACCACCACTTATCGGTCGCCACTCGTTCGATACAACAAGTTCTTCAGCTCACCGTTGCTGTAAAGCAAAAGAATTTATGACTCTTTCTCATATATAAGACAACAAAACACTGTAAACATCAGCTTATAGTGAATCTCTTCAGTTAGGTTAGACCTGTAAATTTTTTATTTTTGGGGTTTTTCATGTAAAAATTTCTTGTGTCGTTGATGGTTGTTTTTTTTCACACATCAAGTGTATAAGATTTTGTTGATTTGAATCACATGAAAGAAAAAACCTTCTGATATGGAAAAAAAAAGGTGGGAGTAACTTTGCAACCGTAAATACCATTTATGTAAGGTTGTCAAAATAACTGGTTGTTTATAAACAACAGTGTTTAATACTAATATTTTAAATAATTTAATTGACTAAGGATCTGTTTGGGGCAGCTGCCGCTTATCCAGCTTCTGCTGATAAGCAGCTGATCCTGATAATATGCTGACGAGCAGCTGGTCCGAATAAGCTGGTTGACAGTTTGGTTTGTGCGTTTGGAAAACAGCTGGTTTGTAGCTGCTTCTAGATAAATGACAATTTTGCCCCTGAACTGAATAAACTGTTATGCAGTTTGGTTTATGTGGTTTGAGAACAACTGATTTGCAGCTGTTTGTGGAAAATGACCATTTTTTCACTGTTAACCTCATTTTTGGTTGAGGTCTGACATAAGACTTTCTTATTGACAATTCTTAGAAAACTAGAAAAAGGCACCCTCACTATTAGAAATTATAAACTTCTCTTTACTCAATATGAAGTTCCACATATTGGTCATAACATCTAGCATTTAGAAGGTAAGATCATTATGAGGGAACTCAAAAGGAGTTCTTATAGGGTTACTTGGCCTTA
>NW_018243894.1:0-531 GCF_001263595.1 Phalaenopsis equestris | reverse complement strand
ATAGACCGAAGTGAACTTCAAATCAATCCCTTGGTGTATGAATTGGGTTATATTATATGTGATGATGATGAGTGGCAGGCCGTATCTGAAGACCATATCGAGTCATATGACGTTCTGGAAAGCCACCGCGTTGATTTGAGTGAGTGATTTTTCTTTGATCCATTTTGAAAAATAGTCGACCACTACCACGAGGAACTTACTTTGGCTTTTTTACGAAGGAAATGACCCTAGAATATGTAGTCCCCACAAGGCGAATGACGAAGGACTAACTATTTGTTGTAGCTACGAAGCAAGCTGATAAATAAAAGGGTGTATTTTTGACATTATTGACATCTTTCAGGAGCGATGGCCATAAATACCATCGATGTTGCATGCAGTAGGTTAGGGTTTTCCCTCTGGAGCGACTATCGTATGCTCCATAATACACCTCTCACTCAAAATATGCCAAGTTCAAATCCATTTTTTTTAATTACATGAAATTTGATTTTTTTTTTTTAATTCATTTTTCAGTAAAAACATGTAGTTAGTTCA
>NW_018243893.1:0-5372 GCF_001263595.1 Phalaenopsis equestris | reverse complement strand
GGCGAACCCCACACCAAAAATAGTGCCGACAATCATACTTGTCGAAGAGGTTGAATCAAGCTCACCTACTGAAGTGGCTGAATCGAGCACACCTATTTAACTGACTTAATCGAGCCCACTTGTCGAAATGGATGAACCAAGCTCACTTGTCGATCCAAACATTTTCAACTTCCTCAAAGGGATAACCTAGCTCACCTACACAAGGGCAACTATCAGAGGTTTCATGACTAATAAGAAGTAATTATGACCAATAAGGACATTCGTTAATCTTTTATTAAAGACAACACCTAATATTTGAAACTCTATCTTTTTACCCGAGTACCAGACATAGTTGTTGTACCGACAATACCTGACATCCACATCACAGTTTTTCATCAATACATTAGAGAAATGCAACATATAGTACAAGATGAACTTTTTCAAATATTTTATTAAATTTCTCTCTTATGTATAAAATTAGAGAGGAAAGGATAGGGAGGGGATCTCCTCTTCTCTTTGGATCCTTCTTCTTTCCTCTCTCTGTGGAGATCATTTTTCATCTTCATTTTCTTTTTTTCTATCTCCGAAATCCTATAACTTACGGAAACTCAAATGAGCCGCCTCTCTCTGACTTATCGGAGATTGGAATTTAATATATTTCCTACAGTTTCTTGAAAAGACACCTCCATCTGTCTTTCCCATCATTCTATCTACAATAAAAGGTTTTTTTACCGGGCTATATGTACTCACAAACGATACGAGACCCTATGCCTCAAAATGATTCAACACTCTAGATTAAAATTTACTTATTATGATATATACAAAATCAAATCTCACTTTTATTTTAGTTGTAGAGTCGTTCAACTATTTCACTTGCACTTGTTGCATCCAATTTTTTTCATGAAAGCATACACATGCCTAAAACTAGTGAACGCGACAAAGTTTAAAAGAATCTATGGCATTAAATCTCAATATCAGCGACCTATCTAAGAAAAAAAGAGTGTCCTTAATATTAACTCCTCATCTTTATATAGAGAGTTTTTTTATTAAAAATAAACATGAGTAGGGGTGTAGACAAACCGAACATGAGGGAGCCCAGAGCTTGTTTGTGTTTGACTCGTTCGAAATTTTTAATATTGAAAATGAGCTCGTGTTCAAAATGGCTTGTGAATAACCCCATTCCTATTTGGCTTGATTTAACTTCGAATTTGTTCTTATTAGCTCGTTTGACTCAAAGTTGAGCTACATATGGTATGATTTTTATTATAAAATGTTTTCTAAAAAATAGGAGGTGGAAATAGTTGAATCAACTCTCTGTCTTTATAATTCTTAAATCCAAGAAAGAAGATTCTCTATTTTTAAGTACATATACATATACATGCTACCAAAGTCCTATTTATTTACATATCTGACACCTAAACTTTATTTTTTTTTTAAATGTGTGTTTTTAAATAATTTTTAAAATAAAAAATCAATATTTTCAATACATATAGAAATTTAATATAAAAACTATATAGATAAATATTATTATTTAACTATTTAAGCCAGAAAATATAAATAAACAAATATTTGTTAGTGTTCAATTTGTTTATTAATCAAACTAAAAAAACTATTTATATTTGACTCAATTGCTTAAATTACGAATCAAACTCAAATTATTTAGGTGCCCAACATAAATTATTCGTGAATAATGATTTTTTGTGACACCCTCTGAACGGTCAGCAAGCAATCTCCTTTCGTCGTCGACATTTTCCATGACCTCTTCTATGCATCCTCGCAGTCTTCTTCTGCCCTACAAAATCTCACCTCCAACCCTGCCACCACCCTCTCTTTCTCGCTCCTACTTTCAATGGCCGAAGCGCCTCCGTCCTCCATCGCCGGCACTTTTTCGCCCCCATTACACCTATCGCCGCCTCCTTACTCACGCCATCAATCTTCCGGCAGAAAATCCCGGCGATCCCACCGAAAGGCTTAACCTTGACAGCATCGTCAGTCATGCACACAAGCTGTTTGACGATTTGCCTCAACCGGTAAAGAAGTTCCCCTGGGCCAAAGCGCTGGAGAGCTTCTTCCGCCTCGTGTTCGAGCTTGCCTGCACGGTGGCTAGGTACCTCTCCATGCCAGTACTGGCTGTCTCCTCTTTGAGCGAGATGTCCTACTGTGGTCACGAAAAGAAGCTGGCCTTAATGCCGTTCCCGTTTCTTATTGGGTTTGCTCTTGCTGGTGTGCTTTCCGACACTGCAATTGAGCTCTCAGTTGGCCTCAAGGTTTGTTCAATATCTGGTGCTGTTTACAATTTTGCTTTTCGATGCTACCTATTGATTTGCTGGATAATGTTGTAGGAAGGAGACCTCCCCTGGCATTTGCTTATGGTTGCGACCTTCTTCTTGTTGCTTAAACTACCTGGCCCGTATTACCCTTATTGGGGCAGATTGCTTGTTCCTCACTTCGCGAATGGTGGATTGTGGAGGACGTTATGGCTTATTTTTTTATGGTATAGAAGGGCTGGGAGAACTGGAGTTCAAACTGTGCCTTCTGGTCGTGATGGCAGCTCTTGAGAATAAAATTCCAGACTTTGTAGGTAAAAGGCTACATTTTGAGTCGTTCAAAGAAGTCTTGACAAGTTTTTGTTCACTCTGCGTGCTTCAGGATGGAGTTTAGAATTGCTTTGCCATGACATGCTATTATGAGAGAGTAATATGAGATCAAAATCTTTTTTCTTTCTTAAATTTTTTTCAGATCTTTAATAGTATGTTCTAACATGATAGTTGTAACGTTTAACTCATATTACTCTTTTTTATAGAGATCTTTTCTTGAACTCATAAATATTTTTTGCTTTGCATTATGTTGTATGATATTATCTCATGGAAGGCGCACCAACAAGATGCAAATTATTTAACAAATCTGGAAATTTTATGTTTAACAGTTTATCATACGTGTTATTTTTAATCATGAGGATAATGAACCATTGGAAAGTAGAACAACTAAAGCATCTTTTGTGAGTGTATGTGTTATCATTATTGATTTAGTGTGGCATTGTAGCCAGTTGTGCTGTTTCAGATCTATTAGGTAAAAGTCGCTCTGTGATATTGTCTGTAATGTTCTTAGCTGCATTCATTGATATTTCCATGTCAGCCATCAACCATCATTGTTTATGGTGGAGGTTATTGCCTTCAACTTTTTGTTTGGTATAACCATGAAGCTGAAAGCATGAGAAGAATACTATTTATTCTAATTTGAATTAATATTTAATAGGAACTAGTTCTGTGTTGCTATGTGGCTCCATGAATTAGAAAAGCTATTATGCTGACATTGCATAGGATATAAAGTTAGTGTTGATTCATCCTGGAAGATATCATTTTGGGTTGCACTCTCAGTTGGAGTATGAACTGATTGTTCTTATGATATAAGGAAGAACGAAGTCATTTTTTATTTTTTGTAGAGTAAGCATGTATTGGGAATTTATTTATCTTGGGCATCCTCTATATTCCTAGTACTAGGTTTTTTTCAGCAGGTTTGCATCTATGCAATAAAGCAAAACTAGGTCATATCATTGGAAACCACCTTTTGGTTCCTTCGTTCTCTATGGTGATTAAGCATCTTTCCTTGTTTTTTCAACATTAGAGTTAGGTGTTGGACTTTGATGGGTTGAAATGGACACGAGATCGTTGATAAGGTTTGAGGCATGCACAACTAAGAAGGAAAAGAAGTTTAGAAAGTAGAAGGAAGATGGAAAGAGACGAAGCGGCCGAATGATATTGAAAAAAGTTAGAGAGGTGGGAGGCCTCATCTTAGGCGTGGAATCTATTTACTATATTTGGCTTAATTTTGTTTAAGTGGTTTGATTATGTTTATTTAGTTTTGTTACTCAAAGAAATCTTAAAATCCCTTTGAATTTGTAAGGCCTCTATTTTGAAATTTATGTTATTTAAAGATTAGTTGGTTGTAGTTTGGGCTTCAACCTTGTTGTTGGGATTGACGTTCTTTCAATAATTGTTTGTTAGTTTCTGTTGTTTTTTGAGATTGAGCGTTTGTAGTCACAGGGGCGGAATTAACTTTATTTTTCAGGATGAGCAAAATCATCAAATGTTTAATTGTTTTTAGGCATTGAACAAGAAAATGTATTCAGTAAGGCAAAATTATTAAATCGCCTGCTCTATGTAATAAAAAATTATTAAGTTTTATTGCAAATATAGAAAAATCTCAAGTTTCATGGTGGACAGTTGCTGACCTTAGACATAACCTGAGTCCACTCCTACTTGTAGATCCTAGTAGTTGACCGCTAGAGACTTGTTGGAGCGAGCTTTTAGAAGATCACTAGACCTCAAGATCTTTTTTGTAGCTCCCTTGAAACCTTTTGAAAATTTAGTTTGCCGTCAACCGTGACTTTTTGGAGCCACATGCACTCCTACAACTTTATATTGAT
Source organism: Phalaenopsis equestris (assembly GCF_001263595.1). Lineage (NCBI taxonomy): Eukaryota > Viridiplantae > Streptophyta > Magnoliopsida > Asparagales > Orchidaceae > Phalaenopsis > Phalaenopsis equestris. The sequence goes on along the minus strand of NW_018243893.1, from coordinate 967 downwards.
TTCATTTGTTACATTTTCTGCACAAAAGATGAAGCCTTTGCTTTTAGGGGGGTTTATGCAGTTTATGATATGTGTCGATTTCTAAACAAAACTTAACAATATAAAATTTTGCTAATTTCAACATTTTCGCAATGCAAGTGTGATGAGCAAGTAATCTAATGAAGCCCAACGATAAAACTATACATTAGCTCTTCTGCTGATACATCCTGTACAACATTAATTAGAAACTGTTACGATGCTCTTCAGATGAGCCCATTGGATGAATGACTCAAGTTCTGCTTGGTTTGATTGGTTCTTGAAAATTAATATACCCATTTCACATTAGTATTACCTATTTCGAACTAGAATAGTAAGTGATAATGATAATTTTATTTGTTTTGCTTGATTTTATTCATATATTACGTTTCGTACAACCCTTACTAAAGGGTTAATTAGATTTTCTTTCTTCACTTTATTTTTTTCTGTATTTTTACTATTACTTATTTATGTTCCGTCAATGTAAAAAATTATACTAAAGTTTGAGAAGCTCTTGACTTAAATGATTTATTATTATTATTATTATTATTACTACTTTAAACCTGGTATTTTGTTTATATTGCTTAGAAACCATGATTGTTATCATCTAACTAATCATAGAAAAGAAATGTCTAACTTTGTGAGAGCTCTTCAGCTGCTTTAGACTTTTCCTCTTGAGGATAAAGAAATGGATTTACAGGCAATCAACTCTGCGGCTTATGAATTTCGTCATTGTTTAGTTCATCTTCGGCTATTGTTTCTTTTTGCAGGCTTGAAGCTTCCATTAATATTTCAAGATGAATTTATTATTTTTATTAGGGGCATTTACATGCATACGACACAATTCTTATGTATTTACATATCTAACACCTAAATATTCATATTTACATGTGCACCACCTTTTCAGCCATAGGTTTATAAAGCCAGTCTTCTATAATTGTAAATAGTAAAC
>NW_018243892.1:0-1442 GCF_001263595.1 Phalaenopsis equestris | reverse complement strand
AGAACCAATAGTGACATATAAGCCATCAAGAAGAACCCATAAGGTTGAATGTCTTATCATAGACATAAAAGAAAAACATGTAATAAAAAATTATTTTATATAATTTATCCATGGTTGCCTCATCAATCATTCTGGTGGGAAAGTATGCATGCATAAGAAATATAAATAAAATTGGGATTCGAAATAACATGATTTGTATAAAAATCATATACAACAAATAATAAATATTTTCATAACACATTACAAATAAAATAAAAACAAGAAAATAGATGTTCCCTCCATTCAGCCTCCAACTATAGCACTTATAATTCGCTCCCTCAACTCTATCACCTTGCTTGCTCCTTCCCCACCTGGAAAAAAGTCTCAAACAAATCAATTTTGGCCTGTGCTAAAGATTGACCAAGATGATATTCATATGCTTTAACAGGGAAGTGCATGATCTTCATCAGCTCTATTCAGGTTAAGGTAGTAACGCAAAGGTTGCCGTCGAATATAGCTGTGGAGAGTCATTGAAATAACCACAATCTGCACTTCTTTGGAAATTAGATATGTAGGCATATCGCGCAGTATGACCTATTTCTTCTTCAAAACTTTGAATGTCCTTGCAATGATACCTCGTAAGTAGGAGTGTCTCTTGTTTAACATATCTTTCCTATTCAGAGTGACATCATTAGCCCTCTCAAAATTAGGATTAGGAATGTGATATTTGGTATCAGGACAGGGTTTGAGATACCTTCTTTGTAAGATATCCAATGTCAATCAAATAATAGTTTCTTAGTGTAAAAATAATCGTTAATATTGCACAAGAAATTAATATTTCATTTATTAATATTCAAGCTAACCTAGATGTGGCTTCAAAAGTTATACTTATGAGTTCTCATAGCAAAATTAAAAAAAATGACTTTCATGTGTATTGTCTTCTCATCCGGCCATCACAAATGTGAAACAAATATTGAGATCATATACAACCATCACATTCTGTGTTGGTGATCCTCATCATCCAGTGTATGCAATCTTTTCATTATTGGGAACACATGCATCCACATGTGTACCATTAATCACTCCAATACAATCCTAAAACAGTTATCAAATATATTAGAGACATGTTCAAGTAAATTTAGGGAAATATGAACACATGAAATTACCTTAAAATATGGTATATAACGGTGGTCCTGTGGTGTGCTTTGAAGTGTGGGATCTTCAGGGATGATAACTTTTGATGACAAACTAATCAGAGCGTTTAGCCTAATAGAGAAGTCTCTAATGATGATTTCAGATGAGAGTTATAAGCATTCCATGACACCCCTCATGGACTCATGTTGTGATAATATATAAAGAATTGTATATAACACATTTCTTGAAGTCATCCTGGATAAACCATGGAGAGCACGATTTATGTGCAATTCCTCCAATAGAGAAGTGAAAATGACCCGTGTCATTTG
>NW_018243891.1:0-2235 GCF_001263595.1 Phalaenopsis equestris | reverse complement strand
AGAACCAATAGTGACATATAAGCCATCAAGAAGAATCCATAAGGTTGAATGTCTTATCATATGCATAAAAGAAAAAACATGTAATAAAAAAATATTTTATATAATTTATCCATGGTTGCCTCATCAATCATTCTGGTGGGAAAGTATGCATGCATAAGAAATATAAATAAAATTGGGATTCGAAATAACATGATTTGTATAAAAATCATATACAACAAATAATAAATATTTTCATAACACATTACAAATAAAATAAAAACAAGAAAATAGATGTTCCCTCCATTCAGCCTCCAACTATAGCACTTATAATTCGCTCCCTCAACTCTATCACCTTGCTTGCTCCTTCCCCACCTGGAAAAAAGTCTCAAACAAATCAATTTTGGCCTGTGCTAAAGATTGACCAAGATGATATTCATATGCTTTAACAGGGAAGTGCATGATCTTCATCAGCTCTATTCAGGTTAAGGTAGTTACGCAAAGGTTGCCGTCGAATATAGCTGTGGAGAGTCATTGAAATAACCACAATCTGCACTTCTTTGGAAATTAGATATGTAGGCATATCGCGCAGTATGACCTATTTCTTCTTCAAAACTCTGAATGTCCTTGCAATGATACCTCGTAAGTAGGAGTGTCTCTTGTTTAACATATCTTTCCTATTCGGAGTGACATCGTTAGCCCTCTCAAAATTAGGATTAGGAACGTGATATTTGGTATCAGGACAGAGTTTGAGATACCTTCTATGTAAGATATCCAATGTCAATCAAATAATAGTTTCTTAGTGTAAAAATAATCGTTAATATTGCACAAGAAATTAATATTTCATTTATTAATATTCAAGCTAACCTAGATGTGGCTTCAAAAGTTATACTTATGAGTTCTCATAGCAAAATTAAAAAAATGACTTTCATGTGTATTGTCTTCTCGTCCGGCCATCACAAATGTGAAACAAATATTGAGATCATATACAACCATCACATTCTGTGTTGGTGATCCTCATCATCCAGTGTATGCAATCTTTTCATTATTGGGAACACATGCATCCACATGTGTACCATTAATCACTCCAATACAATCCTAAAACAGTTATCAAATATATTAGAGACATGTTCAAGTAAATTTAGGGAAATATGAACACATGAAATTACCTTAAAATATGGTATATAACGGTGGTCCTGTGGTGTGCTTTGAAGTGTGGGATTTTCAGGGATGATAACTTTTGATGACAAACTAATCAGAGCGTTTAGCCTAATAGAGAAGTCTCTAATGATGATTTCAGATGAGAGTTATAAGCATTCCATGACACCCCTCATGGACTCATGTTGTGATAATATATAGAGAATTGTATATAACACATCTCTTGAAGTCATCCTGGATAAACCATGGAGACCACGATTTATGTGCAATTCATCCAATAGAGAAGTGAAAATGACCCGTGTCATTTGGAAATGTTGTTAAAGTTTTTGGGCTGACTCACAAGCAAATTCCTAACTCATTTGTCGCCTATGTAAGTAGAGGTCATGCAGGGAGATTGAACAACATATGGGTTGTAATATTTGTATATTAAATATAATGCAACTATTATTTTTCTCTTGCATCTTTCTCTATCTCTGATATTCATTGTTTAATCAGCTATCACATAAAAAGAATACTGAATTAGATTTAACTGCATTTAACATAAAACGATAGCATATAAATAACACTCTACTATAAGAAATAATTTGAAGATGTCCAAATTAAAAAATAAAAAATAAAACTGAAATCCAAACAACATAAATTAGTCTATCAAATAATGCGAAATTCATGCATTCTGATTATCATAATGACATCTTAAGTAATTAATCATACATGCAGCTTTCATCATCATAATAAACTCTCTCCTGGTCGGGTCATCCAACAACTTCAGGGAGAACAAGTAAAACGACATGTCTTCGTCAATTTCTGGGGTATCTTCCATATGTCCAAATGACCTGCTGAATGGAAGTTACTTGTGACCCACTAAGGCTCACTGGTGCATGGAGCCAACAATTGGGAGATTTGACTTCTGGTGAAAGCGGCTTCTTCTTTTTGCTTTTTCGCAACCCTGAGACGTTTTGATCGACTAGTAGATCCCACTTCATGTAGGTTTGGGTTAGACCCCTCATTGAACCCACCAGATTGCTATACTTCTAATTGCTCAGATCAGGTTTTGTGCCCTCTCTCATTTGGTGCCCATGCTTGCACACCTGTGACCACCAC
>NW_018243890.1:0-906 GCF_001263595.1 Phalaenopsis equestris | reverse complement strand
CAGTTCCCAAATTAAGTTAGTAAAACTTGTTATTCAAAAAATTGTGCTGTTTATTTTAATGAAAATAAAAAACCAAATCACAAAGTTCTTGTAATAACCACAGGTAGTCAGGTTCAGTGGTTGAAAACAGACTTGAGATGCGGCTTTTTGAAAATGTAGACAAAATACAATTTTGTCAAATAAAAAAAACTGCGATGTTGTACCACACTACTACTCAAACGCACCCTAAGTGACGGGTCCTGCATTTCATGAGATTAAAAAAGAGAAAAATTAGTATTTTGGCATAACCTAGCTCAGAACCAACCTATTAATTGGAAAGGACAATCGATCCCTATTCAAAACCTTGTGTACAACATTCATTTTCTTTATTTTCAGACTAAGGTTTTTCTTATTCAAATTCCCACCCAACGTTTGTGATTTTTGTAGAGCACAATTGAGGGTTTATGGTTTCAGCACCGAATCTGGGAAGTGCGGCCGAAACAAGATTAGATTTCAGCTACAGTCTAACAAATGAGCTAATCTAGCTGATCATTCTCTCAGGTATTTTGTTTGATAGGTTTCAAACGAGTTTGTAAACTCACGTAGTTGTTCACTATACAATTTTTTATGTTTAAAAGCAGGAGATCTGTAAGCTAATCTTGAATGGAAGCAATTGAAATGACAAACAAATAAATAGGAAAGAGAGATTGCAGGTAATGGAGATAATATATTGTTGTATATATTTTTAGTGTCCAATTTTTTCATGTTTAAATCGTATGCAATGGAAAAATGTATTGCTTCACATCTATTTTTCTTATTTTTTTAATTTACTATCAACAACTCTTCCATTATAACCATATATATTCATAATTTATCATTATAAAACAATGCATTTGATTTGATAAGGTTTAATTGTTTAGTGTGTTA
>NW_018243889.1:0-282 GCF_001263595.1 Phalaenopsis equestris | reverse complement strand
ACCGAAAAAGATAACTTGGGAATCGAAAAATGGCTTTAAAGGGGAAACAAATATATCCAAGCATGATCAATGTCATAAGGACATAGTATTAAATCATATTATGGTTCCCATAAACACTTTATGAACACTTACATTTATCCATTAATTTGTAAAGATGTAGCAACAGGAATATCCTATAAATTCTCGTATATTCACCTTTCAAATTTAAGTATTTTTTAACTTGTTAGAAATATCCTGCTTTCATTTGCTCTTAAATGATATAAGTCTTTTTATCGGCTGCAT
>NW_018243888.1:0-410 GCF_001263595.1 Phalaenopsis equestris | reverse complement strand
GACCATGATTCACAAACTGATCAAGACACTAGACATCAGAATGCACTGAGGCGTAGTTCATGCTTCCTTAATTAAATCAACAGTGAAATTCTCTAAATGACTTAATCTATAATGAAACCCAGTGCACTGGAATTTGAGCCTGAATATTACACTCAAATCCTCCTGATAATTGGGGAAATTTCTTAACGCCGCATATGGATCATCAGACTATGATAAGTCTAGGGTCTAGGTGGCGAGGGCGATGATGACATTGCTTATGTGTGCTTAAACGAGGGATACAAAGTGAGATTATTAGAATAGTATCTCTTACCCAATGATATTTTATAAGAGAGAGGAAATGATCAATGATACTATTCACCGACCCTTGGTCGGATTGTTGCCTCTGACGCTCTTAGGTTGTCAGTAGTTCT
>NW_018243887.1:0-485 GCF_001263595.1 Phalaenopsis equestris | reverse complement strand
CCTCCTACTAATGTATTGGACATGTTCAGTTTTCTTGGACATGTTCAATTTTACAGGCGTTTTATTAAAAATTTTTCAAAAATTACCAAACCACTATGCCAACTTTTAGAAAAGGATTAAAAATTTGAATTTACTGAAAGCTATTTAAATGCTTTTAAGTTATTAAAGGAAAAATTAATCACAGCCCCTATTATAGTTTCACCTAACTGGGAGAAACCATTTGAACTGATGTGTGATGCTAGTGATTATGCTATTGGAGCTGTTCTTGGACAAAGGTGTTAAAAAAAATTTAAAGTTATATACTACGCTAGTAAAACTCTTAATGACGCATAAATTAACTATACTGTTTGTGAAAAAGAATTACTGACCATTGTGTATGTTTTAGAAAAAAATAGATCTTATTTAATTAGAGCTAAATTTGTTGTGCACACTGATCACACTGCTATTAAGTATCTAATGCAAAAGAAGGATGACAAACCAAGGTT
>NW_018243886.1:1875-3071 GCF_001263595.1 Phalaenopsis equestris | reverse complement strand
ATGGATATAACGAACATTGACATTTATGGTGACCCTCAACTTGTCATCCAGCAAATTGTTGGACAATACAGAATTCTAAAATCAAGATTAGCAGAATACCATCTGTACGCAATGAAGCTCCTGGAGCATATTCCTGAGGTGACTTTCTACTGGATTCCTCGGGGAGATAATGCTCATGCCGACGCTTTAGCAAAACTCGCTATGGGAATGGCGTGTCCCCCGGAGGATTCCATCGAAGTCACGGTGCAAGGAAGACGAGTCTTATCTCGAAGAAACTTTGAAACCCTTCACGAGCTTGGAAAAGAAGAAACCGTGAATACAGTTGCAGACGTCAACAAAGATTGGCGCAAACCATTAATAAAATATTTGCATACTGGAAAGCTGCCAGATGACAAGTCTGAGGCACACCACAAGAAGAGCCATGTCTTATGCCCTGGTGTGAAATATTCTCTACAGAAGTTCGTTTGACCAAATGTGGCTACGGTGTTTGAGCAGAGCCGAGGCAAAGAATATTGTCAAAGAAGTACATGTCGGATTGTGTGGCGCTCACCAGTCGGGACCGAAAATGAAAATGAAGATTAAAAGACTCGGATATTATTGGCCAGGAATGATGTCTGATTGCATGGATACTGCCAAACATGTCACCAATGCTAGGTGCATGGGGTGGTCTTACACAAGGCTCCGAATGTGCTACACCCAATTGTCGCCTCATGGCCATTCGAGTGTTGGGGCACAGACAGAATAGGTCTGGTAGACCCTCCAGCTTCTAAAGGACACAGATTCATACTTGCCGCTACAGATTACTTCTCCAAATGGGCAGAGGCAATAACATTATGTGAGGTTACGGCACAGCACGTCCTTCAATTTTTTAAAAGCCAAATCGTCTACCGTTTAGGAGTACCGTGAAGAATAATCTCTGACAATGGGACAGCTTTCAAAAGCACAAAAATCAACAATTTGGTCAGAAGACATGGGATAGATTGGAGATACTCTACAATTTACTATCCTAGAGCAAATGGTCTTACTGAAGCTTTCAACAAGACACTGATACAGATTTTGAAGAAAATATTGTACGAGAACAAAAGGGATTGGCATAAAAAACTGTTAGAAGCCCTGTGGGCCTATCGGACGACTTTCAGGACTCCCACTCAGTGTACACCTTATATGCTCGTGTACGGGACCGAGGCTGTGCTACC
>NW_018243886.1:0-859 GCF_001263595.1 Phalaenopsis equestris | reverse complement strand
CAATGAAGAAAAGAAGGGACTACCCTCACTGTTGAGGGTGACCACTCAGGATGACGCGTCACGTAAGGGTAAAAACGTGATGACAGAACAAGATCCGATGGAGGGGCCCAGCTGGCTGCCCTCCATGATAGCTACTCCGGCGAGGGGCTTAATAGCTGCCCACAGTGAACAACTACCAAATACTCTGCTCTGCAGAACACAACGCAGAAATGCGAGCTGAAAGAAACAAAGAGCCTTCTTGCGACAGGAGCGCAGGCGCCAAAGAAACAAAAACAGTTTTCTTACCCCCATTTCGGAGGGACATATCTATGATCCAGAGCTGAGAGAGACTTCGGCCAACCTGCCTACTACAGACAAAGAATCAGGATTTCTGATAGGATCAGATGTACACCTGGTCCCAGATATCTCGTGCAGAGGTTTCCCAACATGCAACGTCGAGATACCAACCAGGACATCAGTGATGGGCGCATTTGTAGAATGCCCGGACTGCAATGTTCTACATCTACAGCATTTCAGTACCCTAGAAGAATATGCTGCAAGCACCAATGAGTCTCAGACTCCAAGTTTTGTGGCAAATGAACCGTATGTCCCACTGGGGACGGACCAGCGCGCACCGCGGAGCTCAGGATCGTACATCCCGCTTGAGGCTGAATCTCATATTCCGGATTTACCATTACCAGTTTGGATTCCTGCCGAGGCCTAGAGGAAGGAACGTCCTGGATAGCTGTCAGCTCCTGGTACGATGGAATATTACAAAATAAGCAAGGTAAACAAAAGAGAATTCGAATTCTACGAAGAAGTTCAAGGAAAGTTTATCAACGTATTGTAAGGCCTGAAGTTATATAGCAAGGTTTTCTCT
>NW_018243885.1:5549-7908 GCF_001263595.1 Phalaenopsis equestris | reverse complement strand
AGTTTGTGATCTAGTGATTTTATGAAAGATTTGGCCTTAGATGTGTTGCATCCATATGTCAACAATGCAGATGATATCAACAATGCAGAGCACGACTATGAGTGCGTAGTGGTTGGCACTGAAAGAGTATTGTTGATGTCCTCTGCATTGTTGACATATGAATTTTAATGTCCGCATCAAATATTATCACTCAACGGAAGTAAGAGCGCTGAGCTAAACTTGGTGCCGGTAATTCCATATATATTTTCGGAGGATAAGACAATGAATCGAACAGTTTTCCTCAACGTTCTTTATACAAAACTTGAGAATCTTTCTTATTAGATGAGTTAGTTAAACTCAACAATTGGCTAGCAGACATCTAAAATCTGTGAAGTCACATTATGATTTCTACCTTTAATGAAATATCAAAACTTAGCAATGTGAATGCATGTTATTCATGTAAATATAACATCTTACATGTCTTACAAGAATGTGCTTATTTTCCATTTTTTAAGAGAAAATTATGTACATAATTGAAATTAGCATTTTATAAAACTAACATTCACATCATATTTGTAAACTATCAAATTCTTATATTTGTGTGTGTCATTATGAAATTATTAGGCATTTGACAAAAGTGAAGAATAGGAGTTGAAATTTTATTCACCCTATTAAATAGGGTAAATTTTTGGTAGGAATCTAAAAAACTTGATGCAAGTGTTATAATGTTGCAAATAGTCTAATTTGAAGTGTTATAAGTGTAATTATTTTCTTAATTTAGTTATTAGATAGACTTATCTATTCGATAGAGATGTTACTTAGGGCGATTTAAACACACACCGCGTAAAACTTCTCATATTACATATCTAACACTTAAATATTTACATTTATTTATATAACACGTAGAATTTTCTTAATTTCACAATCCTACCACTTTGTTACCTTCGCTCCTTTATCCTCTTACCCGTCTAGACAAATGATAAAATTCTCTCTAAGTGTGTGAAAGCCCTCCATCCTAGGAGAAATATTTGCGTGCGTAAGATGTACGCAGCGCTGTGTATGTTAGGTAGGTTATATGGAGGGTATTGAGGGTTATATCTGCGTTATACCCTCTGTAATCTTTCTGTAATTTACCTGTACAACGACTATAAAGTGGATATAAACCCCAATACCCTCTCTGTAACATACCAGATGTACGCAGTTCTGCGTACGTCTTACGTATGCAAATATTTCTCCCATACCAGGCTATTCTAGGATAAAATATTATGTACGTGCATCTTACATGCGGAAAGTCAGTCAGGATACAATATGTTGTGGAGTATACCTTCGTGTTTACAGTAATGCTCGAACATGATTGGCTTTCCGTATGTAGGTTATGCCCATGCAATATGTTGTTTCAAGACAGTTTGCAAGTGATTTGGACGAAAGCATTAATATTCAGTTGGTTCTGAGTTTCTATGCAGCATGAATGTTTTCCTAAAATGTAATATAATTAAGAACTTTAAAAGAAGAAATGAAAAAAATGTGAAATTAAAACTATTAAATTTAATGTTGTAGCCAAGGACATAAATTTAGAAATAATATTAGCAACCCTCTTCCCTTTACTTCATCAAATTCCTCTACATGATATTTTGTTTCTAGATGGGATCCCTTGTGTCTTTCTAAAACTCCAATTTTTATTAGTTCTTAATGGGACTCTGTTGAGAGGGATAATATTACGTCCGGTAAATCGGACGTGTGGTCGATGATATGAAGCACACCATGATGTCGGATGTATAGTGTGGTGCGATTCATGTCGTCATCTGCATGTTCGATGACGGACATAATATTTTTTTCATGTGGAAAAGTAGCAAAATTTCTATGAGAAAAGTTTGCATTTGTAGACAAATAAAGTTGAGCACGATGGGTTACGTTGTGGCGGAGAAAGATTTATAAGGAATTGTTTGGCTGCGAGCAAGATTTAGGGCGAGTATGATCCGTTAAATCTACCCTCCCATTGGATCTAGTAAATCAAGATTTAAGCTGAATTGAAGGTAAATTTTGGAAACTTCAATCCAAAAATTCTTTCATCCACGATGCTCACGCATTTAGTATTTGACTGGATTTTATAAACTCGGTGATTAATACCATTAAAACGTGCTACCAAATCGCCCCTAACAGGGAGTTTATGGAAGTGTAAATGAGGAGAGCGTATGGGGGAATTTACAAAATTTTATGTGTGATAAAAATAAATATAAAGGGTTGTATGGTAGATTGGAGTAGGATTTAACTTAATTCTAGTTATATATATATATATATATATATATATACACGTCTCGTACTCAGATCACTTGGTCGGACATCTGCTTGTCAGTTGTAAGTCCCCTCTGGTTTCATGCCC
>NW_018243885.1:0-2890 GCF_001263595.1 Phalaenopsis equestris | reverse complement strand
TAATTTATGATATTTTAAAAAAATTAAATTTTATGAATTATAATACATAATAAATTAGTAATAATAATATATTAATATACTATATTAGTAATAAACTAATATAGATATTATATATTTATATAATATAAGTTATATAATTAATATAATATATTATTTATATATATTAAAATTTGGGATGTCAAACTGGCTCATCGTTCGCGAACAACTCGTGTTCGGCTTGTTCGTTAAGAAATGAACACGAACACTGACTTCACGAACAATTTCGAACACAAGCTTATTTCAAACAAACTAAATTTTAAACAAGCCGAACATGAACACAAGCTTTGTTCATTCGTGTTCGAATCGTGTACACCCCTATTGCTATGAGCGCTACCCGACTAACGCATCACCCTTTCACGCTCTTCTTCTCCTCTTAAACTGTTCTCCTTTCTTTCGAGCGGCTGGCGTGCATTTTTAGTCCGGACACCTGACGTACCTCTAAGTGCGGTGCAGGTTATTCCTGAGTTATTTTCAGGTTATTTCTGCGTTATTTTCAATAATCCCGAAATAACCAAGAAATAACTCAAAAATAAAGACCGCGGGTTTTTTCTGGTTTATTTCGGGATTATTGAAAATAACCAAAAAATAACCTGAAAATAACTCAGGAATGCTCTGCGCATGATGCTGCTCTTCCCCTTCCCGTTCTCCTTTGCAGCGAAAGAATTGCAATTTCACCTCCATTGAGCATACGAGCTTCCCTATGTGTGTATGTTGCTCGACCGCCTCCTTCTCCGCTCGACAAAGACGCCACTACTGCCCTACCCTCGTGTTGTTCTCCTCTTCTTCGCACATAGTTGAACCACAAGTAAGTTGATTTATATAAGTGAATCACCTCCTAAACTTCTAACATCTCGTTTCTTCTTGCTCTATTCGACTGCCCAACCCTTCGCTTCATCTTCCTTGCTTCTTTGTTTCCTCTTTCGTTCATTTGTATTTTGTTCTTTGGTTCTTCCTTGTCTACCCCGAACTGAAACAAGTCGTTACACAGTGAGTCACTATTATAATCCCTTAGTTTTTTAGCAGTCCTTTAATCTCCTTTTTTTGGGTCAATTTTCGATGTGTTGATTGGAGACCTAGTCTTTGAGAAGATTGTCGGCAGGTTTTTAAATTTTTAGATATGATAATGCCCAACTTAAGTCTTACTCCTCACTCGTCTCATTTGCTTAGTTGGATCGTCGCCTCGGATGAGCAGACCCTTTCATCAGGTCTTAGGCGGATCTTGTCATTGTCTTCAGGGGGGTAAATGCCAAGACTCGCTATTAGGATGATTTGTTTCGTACTATTCGCAGTGTTTATCACTATCCAGGGATTCATCTTTAGAGTTTTTTTTAGCCGAGTTTAGAGAAGGGCCTTTTGGATGCTTCGTATGTGCTATGTGCGGGGCGATTTTTTCTTTTTTTTTATTTTTTTTTTTGTTTTTTTAAGGATTCTTTTCTCCCTTTGTATGCTCCGCTTCTTGTTATCGACATGATCCATGCTCACAACACTTTTTATAATGTTGAATCCAGATCTATCCGATTATGCCCAATAGATAGAGTCTAGTTCCAAAGCATCTAAATCCTGTTTCTAAACTTGACTCAAAAAAAAATCCTAGAGGTAGTTATTTGCCCAGTAGCAACAAATTTCGCTAAAGGGTACGATAAAAATCACTAAGTAGTGAGTCCTTGTGGTTACCCCTATGAAGGCAGTGACAAGTTCTGCCTAAGACATGGAGAAAGGTGCAACCTGACTGAGAAGATGATTCAATTGAGCAAACAAGATGAGCGAGAAGTAAGACTTGAGTTGTGCAATATCATATCTAAAAATTTAAAAATCGAAGAACAATTTTCTCAAAAATCGGTTCTCCAATCAACACATAAAAAATTGACCCAAAAAGGAGTAAAATGACTGCTAAAAAACTAAAGGAGTATAACTAGTAATTCACTGAAATTGTATTTTCTATATTTTAAGTCTCATTTTTTATTGCAGCTCCACTTTCAAGAAGTAAGAGACTCTAGGGGCTTCATGTATGATAGAAAATATCAGAGTTTTCGCTAGGCCAAACATACAACCATCGGAGTACTACAAGTAGCTCCCTTTCCCACCAGGCGGCCACCATTGGCCGACTAGCCATGTCCAACCAATCGGCTACCCTGGGCCAACCATCTATATCCAAATGGTCGAACACCCACGCTCCAACTGACCGTGCCATTTATGGTTGGCCATCAATAAGCCTCGTGGCTGGCTGACAACGACTTTATATATGCTTAAAAGTACAAGATAAAACTATTAATTAGATCCAATAACACTAGTATAACTGACAACGACTTTTATATACCTAAAAAGACAAGAATTTGATATCATTAATAGAAGATTTAAACCCTCGACAATGACGTCAAAAACTTGATGCAACTTTTAAGATGCAAGAATTTATGAACCCATATTTATATATTTATAATGATTTTGTAAAGTCACAATTTCAAACGCAAGTATAAGTATCACTCAAGTAATACAAGGCTCTAGTGGAGACTCATTTATCGATCCCACAGGGAAGCGAGGTAAGAGGTCCTTAGTCAAATTATAATCTACTACTGTTAGTCCTTAGTTTGGAATGTCAATTAAAATGATATTTTATCTTTCAACTACTCTTAAATGTAAGTGTTAAATGTAAAGATAGTAACTATAACTAAATGCAAATATTAATTCTAAAGATAACCCTTTTTGGATGAATTGGTTTGGAGAATTTTGAGATATTAAAACTACTATTTATATGTAATGAATTGGATAATGTAAAAGAATGAGATGCATTAAATATTGTATGTGCCAAATAGGAGTCATCATATTCTTTACTCTTTGGTCCAGACATAAAGAA
>NW_018243884.1:0-336 GCF_001263595.1 Phalaenopsis equestris | reverse complement strand
ATTGCAGGGTAGAAAAAAGAAATCTGCATTTTTTTTTATTTTAAATTATTATAATTCCTTGATGTGATTTTGACTGCTGTTGTGACAAAATTTAGACTAAATCGGCCCCTAATGTAATGATTTTTCTTTTATTTAAAACTTTTTTTAGAGATATACTTAAAATAAAAAAATTATAATAAATATTATTTTTTAATTTTTGTCATAATAATCTTTGTCAGCATCATCCATTAAGGCAGAAAAGGCTCTTTTATAAATAGTTCGAAGTTGACACCAACATAGCCCTATAATAAATAGGGGTGCAAGGCTCGTTTATATTTCGAGCTCAAAAAATGTGTT
>NW_018243883.1:0-358 GCF_001263595.1 Phalaenopsis equestris | reverse complement strand
CCTCATTTTTCTCACCCGATCTCTTTGTTTCTTGCAAGAGAGTGCAAGAGAGAGAGAGAGAGAAAGAGAGTACTAGAGTGGATAGAGAGGAAAGGGAGAGAGATGCATTAAATGTAAGAGAAAGTCAGAAAGAGATAGTGGGAGAGAAGAAGCAAGACAAAGGAAGTGGGAGTAAGAGAGAGAGAGATAGGGAGAGAGAGGTCGGTTGATCCCCCCATCTTTATCTCACTTTCTCTATCTATTTTTCTCTATCATGTGAGAGAGTTTGAGAGAAGGGAAATTGAGAGAGTCAATGAGTGAGAGAAAGGAGAGAGGGATATTTTGAGAGGAAAAGGGAGATTGAGAGATATAAAGCTAC
>NW_018243882.1:11141-11576 GCF_001263595.1 Phalaenopsis equestris | reverse complement strand
GAGCTTTCACACAACACATAAAACACTAAAAATAAAAGATAATAATAATGATGCGGCGTGGTCAATCGGTAAATAAAAACGATGTACCACTATATCGTCCGACAGCTTTTTGTCCGTCCGATCTCTTTCTCGACCCAAAATACACAATAATTGCCAGCGGGTCCCGCATGATGTTCAGGTGTCAAATAATTAACGTAAATATATTAATAGACTCTGTTTTGCGGTACTCGTAGTTACTCTTCTTCCTCCTCTATTTGGTCTCCTTAGCCTCTATATCCTTGCTTAGCATCCATGGCTTCTCTTTCCACGCTGCTTCTTGAGCTGGGGCCGATTTATACGCTCGCCTCCGATAAAGCGGCTTCGTATCGGTCAAACCGCTACGCATGTAGTAGCGTTTCGGCCGGCCGGTTCCAAATTGGGGTCAAGGCGACAG
The DNA here is from genome assembly GCF_001263595.1 of Phalaenopsis equestris. Lineage (NCBI taxonomy): Eukaryota > Viridiplantae > Streptophyta > Magnoliopsida > Asparagales > Orchidaceae > Phalaenopsis > Phalaenopsis equestris. The sequence goes on along the minus strand of NW_018243882.1, from coordinate 11,143 downwards.
GG
>NW_018243882.1:0-8426 GCF_001263595.1 Phalaenopsis equestris | reverse complement strand
TTTTTTTGTTTTTAGGAACATGAAAAAATTCATGCTTTGATAGCACATTCACACTTACATTGCAATTGGTGAATAATTGATGACTATTTATTCACAATTTTTTATTTAATTTTGAACAAAAAATTAATAAATAATGAGAATTGGCAGCAATAAATTAAGCATTCATCTAATCTGATTGGTAAACTTTTGTAGCATTTAGTTAAATTTCAAAGCTTATTACTTTAATTTTACTTGAAACCTTATCCAAGAAAGCAAGATGGTAGTTAATTAAGGCTCAGCTCACCTACGACACTAAAAAGGGGCATTTACATACATACCACAAAGTTCTTATGTATTTACATAAATTTAACACCTAAACATTTATATTTACATATATATACCACTCAAATCTTTAACATCACATCAAAAAATACTACCATCACTATCTTCTTAAAGGTGAAATACACATTTTCATACATATGTTTATGACACCAAGTTGTCATAAATGTAAACATCAAACTTGGGCTGTTAGATATGCGAGACATGACAATTTTGTGGTGTGCATGTAAATTTCCCTACTAAAAAGCCATTGATGTAGTCCCAACTTCATTATTCATGAAAACATGATTTGAACATCGCTTACATTTTTATTTCATCTCAATGAACATACTTTAGGAACAAGTTAGGGTTTTGTGATGCCGAAATGCATCATTATGCCCTTTATTTTTTAACAATTAAACCATACTTACCCATCTTTCTTCATCTCAGATACCTCTATGAACTAGATCAACATCTCGATCGTTTCTTACGATCAGCTGCAATGGCTAAAATCAATCTACCGTTCGATCGCTCGCAAATACGAAACATCCTAATCCACACAGTAAGCGCCTCAAAATGCACAGAAGGGGCTTTAAGGTACTGGCTCTCCGTCGGTCCCGGCGATTTCTACCTATCTCCTTCCGGGTGCTTACAATCCGCTCTATACGCCGTGGCTTACGAAACTTATCTACCGGAATTTACGGGTTCTAAAGTAATAACATCATCAATCCCCATGAAATCACCGAAGTTCGCAGTAATGAAGAGTGTGAACTACTTACCGAATGCCCTGTCGAAGATGGAAGCCGAACAAAATGGCGCTTTCGTCGGAATATGGATCGACGACGAAGGATATGTCGCCGAAGGTCCGAATATGAATGTCGCATTTGTGACGGAAGAGAGAGAGTTGTTGATGCCTGAGTTTGATAAGATTCTGAGTGGATGCACTGCGAGGAGAGTGATAGTTCTTGCAGAGAAGCTTGTGAGAGAGGGGAAGATCAGAGGAGTTAGGGTTCAGAAAGTTAGGGTTAGGGAAGGGAAGATGGCGAATGAAATGATGCTTATTGGAAGTGGAATTCTTGTGAAGCCGGTTCTTCAATGGGATGATCAGATCATTGGTGATGGTAAGCTTTCTTCCTTTTTTTATTTTTTATTTTCTTTTATAGCTATGTGGAAATTTACATGCTTAGCGCACAATTCTTTGTATTTATATATCTCACATTTAAAATTTCATATTTATATAGATAACACTTTAGTACTTTAAATTTAAGTATGAAAATGTATATTTCACTTTAAGAAAATAATAATAATATTATTATTATTGTAATATAAATTATTTGAGTGTTGTGTGTGTAATATAAATGTTTAGGTGTGAGATATGAAAAAATATAAATGCCCATATGTGTATATGTGTGTGTGAAATTTACATACATACCAAACAATTTTTATATATTTACATATTTAACATCGTAACTATTATACTTATATGTATAATATTTTACTGTCATAAAACAATATTTGAAAATATATTTTTGTTTTTAAAAATTAAGTGTTGAACCCAAAAAATATGATGAATCCCTTATGATGAATAGAGCACAAATGATAAGGAATGAACAGTAAAAATGAACTTCCAACTCCCTTTCCCCTTCATAATGAGTTTCATGTGTATACGCTTAGGGGATACACTAGTACACATTTACCTTTATGCCTCTGCTCTGTATAAAGGAGTTTAGAGGTATTAAATGTAATTATCCAATAAGTGGTTTAAGTTAAATGAATATTTGTTGACGACAGCGATCCTTTGTTGGTTGCCCACCTTTGTTCGTTCATCTCTAATGAGTCGAATCACGAGAGGGTAATATGAGAACTTCTCGGTCGACCTTACCTATGAATAGTCTTTTGAACTCTTTAATGGAGGGGATTATTCCCGTCGGGAGAGCATTGAAGCAATGAAGACCCATTTCTCTTAGCGTGGTGAGGAGTAAGAGGCATTTGAATGCGTCGGTGATCTTGAGGATACTGACGGTCGGCTCCAAAGCAGCTACGCCGATCCGGCTTGCAGTTGTTTGGTTTTGTGCAATTAGATTGATGAGGATTTTGGTTTTGTGGGTTTTGGCCTTCCCTAGCCAAGGCTTCTTGGAGAGCACCCACAATCTGTTCTCTCATTTCTAGTACTAGTTGTTTGTCATCTCCATTACTTGTTGTTGGACTATCTCCCTTGTAATATTCGTCCATTTGGTCTGTTTTTGTGTCTCTCGAGCGGTTGCCTTGTTGCAGCACTATGTTCCTCTCTTGTTAGAGGAATGGATTCCACGTTTGCGGCACATTTTAGAGTGTTGAGCCCAAAAATGTCTTGAATCCCACCCATGTATAGAGCGCAAATAATATGATAAGGAATGAATGGTAAAAATGAACTTCCAGCCCCCCTTCCTCTTCATAATGAGTTTCTTATTTATAGGCTTAGAGGATACACTAGTACACTTTTACCTTTATGCCCCCATTTTGTATAAAGGAGTTTAAGAGTATTAAAGTTAATTATCCAATAAGTCAAAATAAGTTAAATAAATATTTGCCGACGATAGCGATCTTTTGCTCGTTGCCCACCTTTGTTCATTCATCTCTAATGAGCTGAATCACGAGAGGGTGATATGAGAACTTCTTGGTCGACCTTTCCTATGAATAGCCTTTTGAACTCTTTAATGGAGGGGATTATTCCTGTCGGGAGAGCGTTGAAGCAATGAAGAACCAATTCTCTTAGCGTGGTGAGGAATAAAAGGCATTTGAATGCATCAGTAATCTTGAGAATACTGACGGTCGGCTCGAAAGCTGCTACGTCGGTCCAGCCTGCCTGTTGTTCAGTTTTGTGCAATTATATTGATGTGGATTTCTGTTTTGTGGGTTTTGGCCTTCCCTAGCCAAAGCTTCTTGGAGAGCACCCACCATCTGTTCTCTCATTTCTAGTACTAGCTATTTTGTCATCTTCATTATTTGTTGTTGGACTATCTCCCTTGTAATATCCATCTCTTTGGTTTGGTTTTGTGTCCCTCGAGCGGCTGCCTTGCTGCAGCATTGTGCTCCTCTCTTTGTTAGAGGAATGAATTCCACGTTTGCCACACATTTTAGAGTGTTGAGCCTAAAAATGTCTTGAATCTCACCCATGTATAGAGCGCAGATAATATGATAAGGAATGAATAGTAAAAATAAACTTCCAGGCCTCCTTCCCCTTCAAAATGAGTTTCCTATTTATAGGTTTAGGAGACACGCTACTACACATTTACCTTTATGCCCCCCACTCTATCTAAAGGAGTTTAAGGATATTACAGTCAGTTATCTGATACGTCAAAATAATTTAAATAAATATTGCCAACGATAGTGACCCTTTGCCCTTTGGTCTATCTTTGTTTGTTTGTGTCTAATGAGTTGAATCACGAGAGGATAATATGAGAGCTTCTCGGTCAAACTTACCTATGACTTATTCTAAACCCCGGTTCGCCTCCTTCGCCTGCTAGGTGATAGATAGTTCTTCGTTCGATTGGTCCTACAAATAGCTTCCGTCTGGCTTCATTGTCTGTTGGTTTGTCATCTGTTACGCAATTCAATGATATTATCAGCCGATCTCCTAACCCGAGCATCAATTTTTTTAGTAAACCGACTTAGTCCTATTGACAGGTCTTGATTCACTTTGGGTTGGGGACCCATCTCGCTTGTCGTGTTGCTTGCCCCTGCATCGAGATTCATGTTTTTCTAACCTGGTCATACAATAAGTAATACCGACATTTCCTATGTAATGTTAAAGATTTGAGCGGTATGCACCTAAATATAAAGTTAAATTTTTGAGTGGATATGTAAATATAACAATTGTATGGTATGTATGTAAATGCCCCCACCATAAATAATCATTCTGTCAGAATTGGTGTTCCTTAAGCTGCTCTTTCACATAGCCATGATGGCTCTGCTTTCTTTTAGATATTAAAACTATTTATAGAACATGTAGACGTTCCCTCCTCTTTTTTTTTTTCTTTTTTTTAGTGAAAATGAATGCATTTACATATATATCCAAACAATTCTAATGTATTTACATATCTAACACCTTAAATTTCTTATTTGCCCACATATCACCTTCAAAACCTTTAATATTTCATTAAAAATATCACTATTATTAAATTTATGAACGTAAAATACATCTTTTCGACAGAGATTTGTGCTGCTAAGGTGTTATAAATGTAAATATATTATTTTGGCAGCTAAAATTTTCATAAAAAAGTATGTTGATTGAGATGCTATTTCTTGCTGACTATTTGAAAGCCTTTGAGCTCTCAGGGAAGGAAGGTCCTGTCACTGAAGCTATTTTCAGACTCATTGTGGAGGATATGAGGAGTGGTCCACCTTCTGTTCGAGTTCCCGTTCCTTACCACTGAACCATTATGGCCTTTTATTTAAATATTGGCAGTCATTAGAAGCTTCCTCTTGTATCATGACAGCCTCGTGGTTTTAAAAGTCGTCGTTCAACCGGCTCAACTGTGAACCAGTTATTCGAGCGGTTCGATTCAAGCTTAAAACCGTTTCTGTATAGTACTGAGATTGAACTCGTGAGAACCGGGATTGAAGTGGTGAACCGGTCTTGTTTCTAAGAAATCGAAATCGTTCGGTTCAAATATTATTGAATTTTATTATTTTGATTTTGATCTGAAGGCTATGTATAAGATATTTAAATTTATGAATAAATAAAGTATATGTTGTAAATTTTTTATTTGAAATATTGTTCACAGTATTAAAAGATATTGTCTTAAATTAATATAGTATTTATTAATAAAAATAATATTAATGTATCATTATTATATTATTTAAATTATATAAAAAATAATTTAAATATTTATTACGTCATCTGAATCGATCATTGGCTTAAACCTAGTCGAATCTTGAGCAATTACCTCTTCAGGTTCGATATTCTATCCGATTTTCATAAATTAATTGAACTTAATATTAATAGGTTATGGGGTGCCATAAAATTGGGGCTTTTTGGTTTGCTCAAAAAAGAGCATAGTGTAAAAGAAATGCAATGAAAAATGTGTCTAGTATATTGTAAAGTAAATATTATTCTGTATGAATATATTGTTGAATAATTATTGTAGATGAAAATAGATTTATCGTGCATGCATCTCATGTTAAATTATTGAAGAAATTTAATCATAAGCCTGTTTAAATTTATAAAGAGTTCGACTGAGGCGACAATGCGGTACCGCACCACAATTTTGTCTGTTTGAGTAAACTGCGTTTTGACCGTTTTTTTGAAAAACTCATATTGAAATCTGCATTTTTTCACCAGTCCTAGCTAGGTGCAGTTACAACTTTCTAGTTACGATCTGACTTTTTCAAAAAAAAAATAATTGTATTAGCTATCATAATTTTTTAAATATCATATTATTTTAAAATAATTTTACAATTATTTTTAATAAGTTGCAGCTGTCACAAACAAACCCTTAATAATAAATACAGAATTATTAAATTCTTATGTCGAATGTGATGTTCTTCTCCACAAAGAGAATTTTATTTTGTGTCAAGATGGGATGTGAGTAAAATGAGAACTAATATCTTAAATTAGGGCTCATGTCATATTTTGTACTTGAGGTTATACATTTTAGATTTGCCAATCATTAAAAATAAAATAAATGTATGACCTTTATATAATATAAATTCTTTATAAAAATATTAAGATGCTTATAAGCTAAAATAAATATTTTTTATTTAATAATAATAATAATTTTTAATATTTTAGAGAATTATTAAAGCATGGTTATCATCTCATATTGCATATAGTACACAAATATAAAAATAATGGTAAATTAATGCTAATGATCCCCTTAAGAAGCCATAGGTGCTCAATTCTTTTTATCTAAGTCATAATGGTTATGTTATATCAAGACTAGTGGATTTTGGAGATTCACTTGTACTAACTTGCCTTAGCATAAACATAGTATAACAACATTGATTGGATCTAATTCAGTGTTCATTTCTTAAGTGATTATATAGACTTTGAAAGACAAATAAAAATAGATTGATGTCTAAAAATAACCTATATTATTGATTCTTTATTGGATATAGGTCTCGTAGTATCTATGAGCTCATACAACCCGTAAGAGATTCTGTTTTTGGAGGAAAGTGTAGAAGAAGGCGGTGGATATGTTGCTAGAGCTCGAGCACTTAGGGTCCGTTTGAGGCAGCTGCAACTTATTGAATAATATGCTGAAAAACTGATTAAAAATAATCAACTAATAAGTTAGGTACGATTGCTATTAAAAATTTTTATTTTTTTAGAAAAGTCAGACCGTAGTCTAAATGTTGCGACCACACCTAGATAGGTGCGGTGTGAAAATGTTGTTTTCAGCGTTTTGAAAACGCATAAGTTGTCAAACCGCTGTTTACTCAAATAGGCTGGTTCGTTTTCAAAACGCCACCGCACCAGATAAACTGCCCCAAACGGGCCCTCAAGTTCTCCCACAAATCTCCAGGAAATGAGAGAACTGTTTTGAGAAAGGAACTTCTAGTTCTCAAAACATGAGAAAGCTCCCCTTTTTTGAATCCCCTTCCCCCTTTACAATCAAGAGAATAAAAGAGTCATAAAATTACATTTTTTACAATATTGCACTTATATACACTGTCTTGATAAAAAAGACCATGATGGGGATGTCAGACGACTATTTAAATAAAGATGGACACTTGTTCTTATATGAAATGATGATCTGGTTCGTTTTCAAAACGCCACCGCACCAGATAAGCTGCCCCAAACGGGCCCTCAAGTTCTCCCACAAATCTCCAGAAAATGAGAGAACTGTTTTGAGAAAGGGACTTCTGGTTCTCAAAACATGAGAGAGCTCCTCTTTTTTGAATCCCCTTCCCCCTTTACAATCAAGAGAATAAAAGAGTCATAAAATTACATTTTTTACAATATTGCACTTATATACGCTGTCTTGATAAAAAAAACCATGATGAGGATGTCAGACGACTATTTAAATAAAGATGGACACTTGTTCTTATATGAAATGATGATCTTATCCGATATCTGGTTCGCCCCATACTAGATTGATCACTTCAACATGTGGGCACAACACAACTGCTTCGACATGTGTGACTACTTTAACTGAGGAGCGCGATTCGACCAATTCAATAGGTGGACTCAGTTTGCAAGAATGACCTGATATTTGAATATATGCCTCAAAATCCCATGTTGATTCATATTTCATATTTCATGCCTTCTAAAAAAGTATTATTTAAGCATATGGTCATATTTGGGTATATAACTATAATGAATAAAAAATATATAAATATAACAATAGAGATTCATTATAATCATAGCTTTCATTGAATATTTAGTATTTTGTTAGGTGTGGTGTGTATTTCAAGGCCGCAAAAATTAGACGGGAAATTGAACGGCATTAAAAATATTAATATTTTATATATGATCTAAATGATGCAATAATAATAAATGTAATATATAATTTTTTTTTAACATGTGATACTTTATCATTAAATATTTTGAATGTGATTCTAATTAAAACTTGGGTATTTACATACATACCCCTCAATTCCAATGTTTTTACATAGGCACCTAAATTTGTCTTTTATATCTATACCCCCCAAATATTTCATATGACAAAAATTACCTCCCTTTTTTATTTAAAAAAAAAAAAAGTGGAATACACCATTTCATGCATAGGTAAAGTTGAATGTATGTAAAAGTTAAAGTTTAGGTGTTACATATGTAAATACATGACAATTGAATGGTATGTAAGTAAATCTTCCATCAAAACTGTAAAATGTGACAATTGAGTGGTATGTATGGAAATGTCTTATTGTTCCAAGGGCATAAAAATTCATACTTAGTCCTTAAATTCTTTTAAAGAGTCCTAAAATAGAAATTCATATGGATTATTTCAATATGTATTAAAAGAGTATGATGATTAAATAGTCACGTTTATGAATACTTGGAGTAAAATGATCTCATATAAATAATCACAAGACTATTTTGAGGTTTTACTCTCAATGTGTTATCGAGAAATTATTTTCATCATGCACGAACCTCGATTCATTTTGAGCAAAAGACATTCTGAATTTAAAGTTAATGTCATATAAGT
>NW_018243881.1:0-387 GCF_001263595.1 Phalaenopsis equestris | reverse complement strand
TAACACATGAATAATATACAATAACACCTGAATAAAACGCGAGGGGAATATTCCCTCTGTGGCGTGATTTCATTGTACTCCGCACGAGCTCTACGTGCGGAGTGTCTACGTGCGGAGTCCTGATGTAATATTTTTTCCACCTATAGAGCCTTGAAGAGGTGGTGTTTGTATTTCCTTTTTGGAAATTACAATATTACTAAAAAATTGTATCAAACTGTAAATAAAATTTTTAGTTAAAATTTCTCCTAATATATTTATCATGAAAATTACTAATGAAAATAAAGAGCACATATATTTATGTGACTGATGCAAACTTTCTTTTTTTTATATAGATTTGATAAAATAAGCATGGAAGGATAAAAACTTAATGAGTAAATTGGCAAAATA
>NW_018243880.1:0-412 GCF_001263595.1 Phalaenopsis equestris | reverse complement strand
TTTTTAAATGTACTGATTAATCTTTTAATGTAGAATGATCTTCCTATTTATAGCAGTGGGATATAAATTTGAAAATTACATAGTTATCTCTGCTTTTATGGGGATGTTACAAGATATTTTCGTCATATAGAAAATAAATAAGTCTACAGTTCGACTACCTTATCGTTTGGTTGGCAAGGATCTATAATTCTTGCGTCAGCCAAATAGATTCGACCGACCTGTCAAGTTGGGACAATCGGTTGGCTCTAGTGGTATTCGGTCGCACGGAATTTGCTTGGTCTTTTGGACTTCATTCAATCGGCTTAATTCAGTTGGGACAAATACATTCGACCGAACCTGTCAAGTTGGGACAAATACATTCAATCGGTTGGCTCTAACGGTACTTCGGTCGCCCGGAATTTGCTTGGTCTTT
>NW_018243879.1:0-431 GCF_001263595.1 Phalaenopsis equestris | reverse complement strand
TTTTTAAATGTACTGATTAATCTTTTAATGTAGAAATGATCTTCCTATTAATGATCTTCCTATTTATAAGCAGTGGGATATAAATTTGAAAATTATATAGTTATCTCTGTTTTTATGGTGATGTTACCAGATATTTTCATCATATAGAAAATAAATGAATCTATAGTTCGACTACCTTATCATTTGGTTGGCAAAAATCTATAATCCTTGCGTCAGCCAAATACATTCGACCGAACCTGTCAAGTTGGGGCAATCGGTTGGCTCTAGCGGTACTTCGGTCGCCCAAAATTTGCTTGGTCTTTTGGACTTCATTCAATCGGCTTGATTCAGTTGGGACAAATGCATTCGACCAAACCTGTCAAGTTGGGGCAAATGCATTCAATCGGTTGGCTCTAGCGGTACTTCGGTCGCCCGGAATTTGCTTGGTCTTT
>NW_018243878.1:0-235 GCF_001263595.1 Phalaenopsis equestris | reverse complement strand
TGGAGCAAGCAAAGAAAACGCGTCTGCAACCGTCACGGTAGTGAAACAGACTTTCTCCCTCCTAGCCAGCCTTAGGAATAGTTGAGTCTAGGCGTGTGGGTTCGATCGCCCACACGGGGTACGTGTGTGGGCGTGGGTCGGCACAACGACGTGCATGCGTGATGGATCGTTGATTTCCCTAGAGCCATACTTTAGGTTAAGACTTCCTGTGCGTGGCCAAACACCCCCCGTAGAG
>NW_018243877.1:0-569 GCF_001263595.1 Phalaenopsis equestris | reverse complement strand
CTTTTCCTGCAACAGGAACTCCTTTGAAGCTTTTCGCTGTAGTAGTCCTTCCTTCAAAGTTTTTTCTTATTGCAAGCCCTCCTTTAGAGCTTTGTCCAGCAACAGACCCTTCTCTGGAGTTTTTTCGTGCGGTTGAGCCTCCTCAGAATTATTTTTCTATAGCAGGCTCTCTTCTAGAGTTTTTTCCTTGCAGTCCATATCTTGTAGCTTTTCTTATAGGTAGTCAACTTCTCTGCAAACTTCACTGCAAAATTACTTGTAGTAGGCCTTCCTGCAAAGTTTTTTCTTATAGCAAGCCCTCCTTTGGAGCTTTGCCGGCAGCAGACCCTTCGCCGGAGTTTTTTCCTGCGGTTGAGCCTACGCTGAAGCTTTTTCCTGTAGCAGGCCCTCTGGAGTTTTTTCCTTGCAGATCCTACATTGTAGCTTTTCCTATAGGTTGTCAACTTCTCTGCAAACTTCACTGCTGCATTACCTGTAGTAACCTTCCGCCTAGCTACAGGAACTACAGAAACTACACTCAAAGACAACAACAGTTGGATAAAAATATCCTTAAATGCTTTGGGGATGAA
>NW_018243876.1:0-1099 GCF_001263595.1 Phalaenopsis equestris | reverse complement strand
TATTTTTTTATAGGATTCTTTCTGTGATGTGCACTAATGTTAGCCTAGATTTTGTTAAGCTCTTAGGGTAACATTTTTACTCAACCTAACAACTCAATCAAATTTTTTAAAACCAATCTTAAAAATAAATAAAAATAAAAAAGAAATCACATCCCTAGCATTAAATTGCATAGAAATAACAATTAAAATCGAGTAGAAACTAATATGGCTCGACTTCTAACCTGAGCAAGCAGATCATGTTCATCATATTAGCTTCTCCTTATTTTAGACATTTACCCATTGCACGAAAAAGAGAGCCAACCAGTGAGGATCATCGCCCTTATAGGGTGAACTGTCTTTTATATTCAACTTAGCCTATAAGGACTTTCTATGCCTGCATACATACTTAGGATGCATTCTCAACACAACCTTCAAGTATAAAAATCAAAGTGATCATTTCAGTTGAGTCAAAGTAAAAAGAAAAATAAAATGTGAATTAGTTAGGTGTATATGTTACACGAGCCACTTGATCTTCAAAATCGAGTTCTATGTCGTAACCCAATTTTCCTAAATAATAACAATCTACCACTCTCATTGTATGTGTAATCATCAACATGAATTTTAAGCATAGGTTTTAGCTGATAAACCTTCCAAGATGAGTTATAAGTCCGGGCAAGTCAAGCTGGATTTCACCCCTCAGTTGGAGTGAAGTACTTGAGTTTCATCTTCTTAGACTATGTTTGAGCCTTCTGTCCTTGTCGATAAAGCTCAACATAATTTAGGTTCTAAGGCGATTCTATTGATTTTGACAATGGACAGTCTTCACCTTGTGGGCAGACACTTCACCCTGGCAACACAAGATATGAAGAAATGAAATGAACATGTTTTGTATTTTCAAAGAAAGACCTATATACAAATTAAATGAGAAAAAAGTTTTATTAATACTGAAAATTTCACTGATAAAACTAGACTGAAAATAGAAAACTAGCTGAATTAAAACAGAAATGACAACATGAAACAACTACTCAAAATCAATAAAGAAAATTACAATAGCTAAAACAAATACTAAGGAAAAATATCGAAATAGAAAAACTTAAAGCTGCCAAGTCTGCTCGGTAGA
>NW_018243875.1:282676-283668 GCF_001263595.1 Phalaenopsis equestris | reverse complement strand
TAGATGATGCAAATACAATTCAACATTATCCATGGAATCTTTTTTATGCGCCAGCTCAAGTTGAGGCGTATAATCCAGTGGGAGTGATACCACCACTGACATGGCAGCAGATTATTGATAATCAGTTAAATGATGAAACACATTATCCAGCATATCCAAGCAATGTTGAGCTTGCAAAAGTCCATAACGTTAAATGTAACGTTTTTGAACATTTTGAGATTATTGATGGAGAATGTGTCAATATTCTGGAAGGATTAGAGCTATACACAGAAGTTTTCTCTCTCACGGAACAGCGGGAGGTACTTGATTCTGTATTTGACCTCCAAATCAGAGGCCACTCATGGCTGCTATCTGGGAGAACATATTCAGAGCCTAAAAAATGGATGAGAGGCAAGGGTCGCATCACAATACAATGCGGCTGTTGTTATAATTATAAAATAGATCGACAAGAAAATTTGCCGGGAATCTTGCAACATGAACAGGTGGAACCAATGCCACCCACGATAAAATGGATGGTGACCCGATTGGGGCAATGGAGTATAATTCCATCAAGTTGTATCCCCAATAGTTGTATAATTAACATTTATGAAGAAGGGGATTGTATTCCTCCACATATTGATCATCATGACTTTCTTCGTCCGTTCTGTACAGTCTCCTTCATATCAGAGAGCAGCATACTGTTTGGCATAGATATAGATATAATTGGTCCAGGTGAATTCCAGGGATCTGTTGAAGTTTTATTACCAAGAGGATCCGTCTTGATTCTGAAAGGAAATGGAGCTGACATAGCAAAACATTGTATTCCGGGAGTTCGACACCGTCGAGTGTCAATAACTTTCAGAAGAATGGATGATGACAAAACCCCATATGGATTTCAGCCAGATCAAGAGCTTGAACAGTTACAGCCATATGAGTTATAAACTCGTTGCACCACTAAGCTATCTCAAAACAATGGCTTAGAAGGTCAGCTTGTTTGATAACTCATAACATGA
>NW_018243875.1:278299-278655 GCF_001263595.1 Phalaenopsis equestris | reverse complement strand
CAAATCCAAACCAATTGAGCTTGGTATGGTCAAATGAACCCTACCATAACTCATCCTAGCCCCTAGGGTTGAGTTTAAAGCCAGCCATCAGCCCATGGTTAACCTTGATATTTATCTCATGGGTAAAAATTTTAATTTTAATCTTTGGAAGGGATAATAAAGAGGTTAAATCAAGGACACATGTCCATACCCTATGGTGCCATTTTTGCTCGGCATCATAAGTTTTAACCATGGTCCAACCTTTGGTGAACAATTTGAACATTTTTCCATAGACATAGGAGGTCTCTAGACAGAGATCTTAATTTTCTAAGTTTTTATGCATTTTCTATTCAAATAATTATAGAAAATTGTATGTG
>NW_018243875.1:277908-278277 GCF_001263595.1 Phalaenopsis equestris | reverse complement strand
TATTCAAATAATTATGCTTAATTGTATGTGGCTTAAAAAATTCTACAAAAATTCATATGAGTTCCTTATGGCCAGAGTAGTCTTAGGAAATAATTTCATAATTTTTAAAAATAAAAAAAATATTATTGTTTGAAGCAAATATCAATTTTTTCAAAACATTTAATTTGAGGAATATAAAGATCAAAATCATTTGATTTTTATTCTCTACTGTGGTTCATGAGTCAGAGAACTCACCATAAAAATTTTAAGTCATTTGGAGATCATTTAATATTTTTAATTGATTTTTAAAAGTGACCATCAAATTTGAAACTTAAATAATTTTTAAAAATCAAAATATAACTCCAAAAATTATGAAACTTAGTTTTTTGA
>NW_018243875.1:275145-275808 GCF_001263595.1 Phalaenopsis equestris | reverse complement strand
AACTCATTAAGTTGAGTTTAGTAAATTCATTTGGATTAAGTGATTCCAATAGAACATAGTGGTGCCTGGACGATGGAACCATGGGATCTTGACCGGTGTCGCTTTAATCAACTTTAATATGCCCATAATAAAATTTTGAAAAAAAATTTTTAACCATAGGGTCACCTGATTTGACATTATAACCAAATGACCTAGAAAACTTAAACTCTGCTACAACAAGGAGCTTGGAGCTTATATGGTGGGCAACCCATCCATCTTCAACAGCAAGAGGATCTACAACAACATGTCCAACACATCCTTCCTTGACTTTAAAACAACAAAGCCATAGGAATTCATGGTGGTTTGCCTAGTGCAACATAAATCCTCAAACACATCATTTAGGCATTTGTACAATCCTGTTGTACAATCTAAGCCCTAACTCGCCTTAGGATTCCGAGGTTGTCATTCGTCATGACCTAAATCCTCACATCTTCAAGGTTATTTGTGCTGATTGCTTCACACAAATATAAATCCTAATAAATAAAAATTGCAGGATGAAACATCTAAATGATTTCTCCTAAATTGAAGCCAAATAATAGGATAGCTTAGGAAGTCACCGAAGTTCTCCTTCGAATCCATGACATCCTCTAGTGTTTCCTCCTTTGAACTCCAAAACAAAATGTT
>NW_018243875.1:245549-274996 GCF_001263595.1 Phalaenopsis equestris | reverse complement strand
CTCAATTCTTGTGTTCATCCTTCGGGATAGATACATGATTTGAGATAAAGTGCCCTTTCATCTAAACTATGAAAATTATGGGGTCAGTTTGACTTCATCTTTTTCAAAACTAAATTTTTTAAAACGTCCATCCGAAGCGGGCAATGAGATTTCAATTCCGATGACCGACAACTTCTTACGGGCAAACCCCACACCAAAAATAGTGCCGACACTTCATCAAAGGGTTTAGACATTAACAAACCTCCAACAGTAGCATCTATAATAGATTTAAGGGATCCTACTAACCCATTATAAAAAGTTTGAATGATTAATCAATCTAGAAAATCATGATGTGGACACTTTCTAAGGAGTTCCTTAAATTTTTCCCAAGCTTCATATATAAACTTCTTTCATACTGAGCAAAAGAAGCAATATCATTTCTAAGCTTCGCAGTTTTATAGGTAGAAAATAATTAGCTAATTTTTTTTTAGCTAAATCTCCCCAAGTTCTAATAAGTCCACGTGCTAACAAATTTAACCACATCTTAGCTTTATCTCTTAATAAAAAAGGAAAAAGTCTAAGTTTGATGACATCATTTGATACGCCAACATATTTAAATGTAGCATACAATTCTAAAAAACTAGCTAAATGTAAATTAGGATCCTCAGATGGTGTTCCTCCAAATTGATTATTTTATACCATTTATATAATTGAAGCTTTAAGTTCAAATGAGTTAGCCTCTACAATAGGAGTTTGAATGCTTAAATGAATTTTATCAACTGTCAACTGTAGGGTTCACATAATCATTTAAAGGTTTTGGTAAATTATGATGTTCATTTTCAACAGTTTGAATTTCAATCTTATTTTGCGATGTGTTTGCCATTTCTTGAGAATTATGAATTCTTTCTTGTTTTTGAATTTTTCTAATAGTTCGTTTATAATTCAAGCTCGTAAGGCACTAAATTTTCAGATCCAGAAAATGTACAAAAATTGCAGAGAATAAAATAGCACATCAAAAATGAAAAAAATATTTTTTTTTTATTTTTAAATTTTTTTTTGGTTTTTTCATTGTTTTTATTTTTTTAAAATTTAAATTTTCTAATAAATTTACAATTCAAATTAATTTGTAATAAAAAAGTTTCGTCGCACTTCCCGTCAACGACGACAAAAACTTGAACCAACCCACAATTACTTGTATTTTTAATCTCTTGAATTTTGGCAAAAAAATATATCTCAATTTATATTTAGCGGCTAGTGATAACACATGCAATGATTTATGATTTATATAATAGATTTTCATATTAGGGGTACTACGCAAGTATATGTATCATATCATTTCAAGTAATATAGAATCAAGTAATATAGAATTTTCTTAAAAACTCTAATATCGATCCCATGAGGAATGCAGTAATTCTTAAAATCAACTCACAAAAATTTTATTTAAATTGTAGATTAAATAGATAAGAGGTCTAAAATTCACTACTTAAAGAGCTAAAAAGAATGTAACAACTAAATGTAATAGCTTAATAAAATATAACAAAGAGCTTGTATATTATGAAAAACATTTCGCCTTGTAAAGAGATTTTAATCTTTGTAGGATTCAATTGTTTTAAGATAAAATTGAGGTAATGTGACAAATAGAAGCATACCTTATTCTTTACTGCCTGCCGATGCTTGCAAAAAACATTAGCTAACTTAAGGTCAATTACTTAACATCTCGAATCCACATCAGTGATATATTGCCTCTCACCTCTAGATGCCCCTAGCCTATGCCACTGTAATGACTGAATCCCAGCGTCAAGGTACTAAACCTTAAGCTAAACTAATAAGAATCTAGCCTGTCACTCTAGATCTAACCAATTCTATGCCCATCAAAACTTATCTCCCTATTTATTTGCACTCCCTCTTAGGTGATCGTAATGGCTCGATCTAGAATGAAGTGTGGTATCTATTAGTTGGGTAAAATTATAGCCCTCCCAGGTTATTATATTTCTTAACAGATTTTAACCTCACAAGTTGTTAGTTTGTAAAGTAAATGAAGATTTGGTGAACATACCATCACAATTTTGAAGAGTAAAAAAAAATCTTTAAATCATTCTCATCCCTTGAGATGAAATCCCATATGCAAGAAGAATTCATGGAGATTAAACAAAAACAAAATATTTGCATTGAAATCCAAGTCTTACAACAAAAACTTAAACACAAATATAAAGTATCTTATGCATTTTCCCTAAGTGAACTTCTGGAGTTTTCATCGAGCAATCTCCAAACTTCTTCACACTAAAACACTCTCACACTTACACTAGAACATAAAATATGAAAAACATAACTCACTATTGTCAACTAATTGAAGTTTTGAGGCTCCCAAAGGTCTCTAAATTTAGCCAAATCCTTCTCATTAACTAGAAAACAAAAAATAACCAAGAATTTCTTCAAACACCCCTAAAAATTTGGTTACATTCAATGTATCTTCTAAAAATGTAGTTACTGGAGCTATAACTCCCTCATCGTTCGACTGTGGCGCTATGGCGCCAAGGGGTGGCGCTATGATGCCACACAAAAATCATTATTTTTGCTCCATTTTTATCTTTAGTTTCTCTAAATGTCCATTCCATGTACCTAAAACTAAAAAAATGCAAAATAAATTCCTTTAAAGTGCAATATCATAAAAAATGTACTTAAAATGCTCATAAAATATGCACTTAAAACAGGTTATTTTGAGGTGGACAACACCCCCATTCTTTGGAACGCAGTGAATTGGACTTACCTAAGCACTGTCCGAGATAGGATATATAATTCTGACATCTAACCATTTTAAAACTTCTTTCTTAATAACTTTTTTCATTATAGGGTTTAATCTTATTTGAGGATCAACTTTCGGTTCATTATGATCATCTAATAAAATTCTATGCATACAAATCAAAGGACTGATTCCTTTGATATCAGCTAAAGTCCATCCAAAGGCTTTCTTATATTTTCTTAAATTCTCTAATAATTAATAATCTTGTAATTTAGTTAACTCTGAGGCTACTATAATAGATAATGTAGATAAATCTCCTAAAAAGCATATTTTAAATGTTTAGGGAGTACTTTCATATCGATTTCAGGAGGTATTTCAATTGAAGGAATAAGATTTTTATTATTTTCTGTAGTATCTAACAATTTAAATCTTTCTTGAACATAATCTATATCTTCATTACATTTTTTGATCAACTTGATCGACACAAAAAAAAATGAAAGAGCACTACACCTCAAGCTATGTATCTAACCTGAAAGATAAACACAAGGCTCAAGGGTGAGGCTCGATCAAATAAACTAAGAAATATATGACATCCGTTTGATCTATAAAAGCTATTTTATTTATAAGCCGACAAGTTCCCATATTTAATACGTAGAATTAAATAATTTTTATATTAAGCTGGGTTTGGAAAAGCTTCATATAAGGGCAAGCCCCTATAGTTAATTACTTCTTAGACAACCGAAGTCACCTAAGAAAACTTTCGATAAAAATCATAAAATATTATCTTCAAAGAGGTCAAA
Source organism: Phalaenopsis equestris (assembly GCF_001263595.1). Lineage (NCBI taxonomy): Eukaryota > Viridiplantae > Streptophyta > Magnoliopsida > Asparagales > Orchidaceae > Phalaenopsis > Phalaenopsis equestris. Next base: position 271,477 of record NW_018243875.1, on the reverse strand, counting down.
AGGATAAGACTTTTCAACGAGATCAGACAAAGAGGTGTGAAAGGGGAATTGCTCAAATTTGGAACAGTTATTGTAGAATCTAAAGGAGTAAGAACTAGTAGATGTCAAAGACATAGAGGAGAACCTCGGTGACTTCCCAAGCTACCATATGGTTTGACTTCAATTTTAAAGAGAAATATTTAAATGTTTCATCCTGTCAATTTTATTAATTAGGGTTTACACTCGCGTGAGTTTACACTCGCGTGAAACAATCACACAAATAGCCTGGAATATATGAGGATTTAGGTCCTGATGAACGACAACCTCAGAATCCTAAAAAGAGTTAGGGCTTATATTGTGCAACAGAGCTATACAAAAGCCTAAGGATAAGATTGAGGATTTATGTCTCACTAGGCGGATAACCTCGAAGTCTTATGGCTTGGTTATTGAAATTTAAGGAATGACTTAGCTGATGTAGACATGTTCTACTATTAAAGATGGCTGTGCTGCTATGGTTGTGCTGCCGACAATGCTAGCTCCAAGCTCCTCGTCGCAGCAAGTTTAGGTTTTCTAATGTGTCAATTTATCATGTCAAATCAAATGTCCACAAATCAGATGTCCCTATGGTTGTAGTTCTTTAAATATTATGAGGCATATTAAAGTTAATTAGAGCAACACCGATTAGTATCCTATGGTTCCCTCATTCCGACACCACTATTTTCTTTCAGATTCAGTCCAACTGAATTTACTAAACTCAATTTAATTAGTTCCATACTTTCATTTAAACCGTCAGAAATCTCGTTAGCAACCGCCCGTAGGTTATCTCCTTCGAGGGATTCCTGGTCATCCGATAGGACATTTTAATTTAGTTGCAAATTTTATTTTGTGATGTTTGTGATTAAATTTTGAGTTGTCATATATTTTGAATGTTGTGGTGGTAAATTTTATCTTGATTTATTTTTAGTTTTGGTTTTTGTTTTACGGCTATCCTAGTAGTTATAGTTTTCATGCAGGGTGACATCGTTGTTTAACATGCAAGCTTGAGGCAAGAAGTAAAAAAACGTAAATGCAATAATTTAAAAGTGTACCTGTCGATTCTTCTCGTTCCTCCACAAGAAAGGTTAATACTTGCAAGGCAGATATATAATTTTGTAGGGAATTTAAATTGCAGGATTAGATGAAGGTTTAGCTACCAAACCCCAAGTTATGACTTTATTAAATCTCAGAAGATTCTTGTGGATGGTTTTAGAACAAAAATATGACAACTCCAATTTTCCCTTCACAATGTCCAATAGATTTTAAAATGATCGAGGCATGACCCTGGGCCACTTTGAAGATCTCTTGAAATATTTTGAGTTCATTTTTATCTTATAATATTACTTCATTAATCATCCGAGGTTGAAGTGTGACTACCCCGTTTCTCAGTGAAACTTGACAATTTAATTATCCCAATGATAGAATACCCAATTAATCAATTGATGTTTCATTTAAAAGTTATGTGACTGGGTGTTCTTAAGGCATGTCTAAGTCATTTAAGATTGTGGTGCTTGCAATTAAGGTCAGCCTTGTAGTGCTTAAAGATGTTAATTTCCAATCATGTTATCTTCTAAATTTGATCAATTGAGTGTATACATTGAGCCTGTGTATTACTAAGCCCTTAACAATCATGATAGGTTGAATGGTAATTATCAAAATTTTGATTTAAGTGATATGTATTCTTATTAAATGATTACATAATCCTCAACTTTGGGCTTAAGAAAAGTAAACTATCATCTTTCTAGCTTAAGCCCATCACTTAAGAATCATTGGATCTTAATTGACTTCCAAGTCATAAAGACTAGGAGAATTATGATTTTGTTGATGTTGTGCAATGGTGGTGAGTGAGCTTCTACCTTTTAATCCCATTGTATTTCAATCATCCAAAAATGTTCATTAAGATCAAATTTTCTCATTTTCCCTTGGTTAACCCTAAATTTTGATTAAGAAACAAAGTCTAAAATGACTATTTTGTCATTGGGATACTTTACCTCATAACTCATTAAACACAACTCAAATAACTTGAGCATTCAGAGTGGTGTATCCATGAGTTAATTGAAACATCAGAGGAGAATAATGTGGTTTTTCTTTTGTATTTTTTTTAATTTAATTTAGTTTAAATAACTATTTAAATTCACAAAATAGAGTTTTCAAAATTTATTTATTTAATTATCCAAAATAAAGTTTTTAATTTATGAGAAAATTATTAGTGCTTTCCTTAGGTCAGAGAAACACTTATGCAAAATTTCATGATTTTTTGAATTAAATTTTCATTATTATTATTTAATTATGGATAAATTTCAATGATTTAATTAAATAGAAAATAATGTTTTAATTACCAAAATTATTTTGTATATTTTTATTAGACTTTTCTGAGTTCAGAAAACTCATAGAATCAAATTTTATATTTTTATGATTTTTAATTTAGTTAATATAATTATTTTAATGAGAAAATAAGGAAAATTCACTTTTAAGCTTTTAAAATTTATTTTTAACTTAGAAAAATTAGGAAAAAATATCCTAATGAATTCTAAGTGATCAGCAAAAACTTGTAACATTTTTTGTATTTTTTGAAAATTTTGATTATTTTAATTATTTTTAATTCAAAACACACTTTAAAAATGACATATTTTCACAAAAATAGATTTTATTTTTATTAAATGCCCCTGATCACAAGGAACTCATAAAACTATTTTTCATGATTTTTCTAAGCTTATTTAATTTATTATAATTGCTTTTGTTCAAAAATATAAAGTTTCTTTAAAAATCAATTTAAGTGCTTAAACTAAGCCAATAATTTTTAAAATTTTATAATAAGTAAATATAATTTTTATGCACAATGTGGAACTGATTTTGTTAATTTTTATAAGTATATAATTTCATAAATTAACACAAGGTGTATACATTTGATTAAATATAAAAATGTACAAAATAATACAAAACATCATAATATTTTTCCTAGACTTCTCTGACCACAAGAAAACTACTAAAATTATCCTCATAATTTTTCAAATGATATTTTGATTTATATAATTAAAATAAGTCAAAATGGCCACCCTAGCTTGAAAATTAGGGCTAGAAGCATAGAGATGGCTTCTGATCCTGGAAAAATCAGAGAACAACCCTTCTATGATGAGGAATAAACCTTAGATATTTCAATAAATGGTGAGCCATATTTAGTCATAGAGAATTGAAATACCACAGAGGGTATTAATTAATTAAGAATCATATACTTAGTAAATAATTTTTATTTTTAGTCCACCTTATTTTTCTCTGTTCACTGAGCAATAGGGTATTTTTTTTATTTTTATGATTTTTCTATGCAAAGAAATGAATTTTTGAAGATCTAGCATTTAATTTAATTCATAAAACCCCTATTTATCTACTTATCCACGCAGCACTGACTGGATCATAGGCAGCACCGAAAGACGATGCAGCACGCTCCCTTTCATTGCACTTTCCACCTAGGCATGCCACGTGGTCTGCGGTTCACGCACCAAAAGTTTGTCCGACTTGATCTCCTCCGTTCATTGGATACAGGCACAATCGGATGACATCCGTTCATCGTCCCCAAGTGACCTAAATAGTAAACCGTCCACACTAAAACCTTAAGATCTTTGCCTAGAATCAACCAAATCACATAGGCCTTGTTTGTAAACCTTCATCTACTCAAGACAAACACATCTATATGGCTATTCAAGTATGAAATCAAGTCATTACTCATAGAGAATGAAAATAAGCTCAGGTTAGGGTTAGAGCTCAATACCTTTGTCTGAGAGGGGAGGCCTCAATCAGATGGTTGTGATAGCTTTAGTTGAGTCTAACGAACCTCCAAATGAAGTCATGTGCCCTGGTAAATTGTCTAGGTATGATTTCGACCAAGGTAGATTTTAGGTCTTAGTCTAGAGCTATCCTAGAGGTTGTTTCAGAGGGGGCTTTGATGGAGAATCAAATCTCTATGGATGGTGTGTGCACAATTTAATTTTAGTGGACTGTGGAGAGATGTCCTGATCTGTGCTGAAAGTTTGAGCTCAAAATGAGGCTCTCACAGTGGGAATCAAAGGGGGAAAATGGTTGGCTTAAGCTGAGGAATGCTTGGAGAGTCTCTGGTTAGATTTTGATAGAGTTTCCCCATGGATTTAGAAAATCTCTCCTTTGTCCATGGAGAAGATGGTTTAAATAGAAGGTCTTAAGGTGGAGCTCAGGGCCACTTGATGATTACAAAGAGTTGCTTAGATGGAGGGCTGAGGAGCTCTAAAGAGCAGTTAAGGTGAGTTGGCCTCTAGGGTTGAAATTGGTTTTGATTTAGGGGTGGTGGCTCACGTGTTTGGCATTTTACGGAGAGTAGGATGGCTGGACAGAGTTGGGGAGGTGTTCAGGTGAGCAATGGTTTGTCATGATGGAGGATATTTCTTGGTTAAGGCCCAAGAATGGGATGAAATCCCTTAATTTAGGGACCCATTGGTCCATACCTCACTTGGGTGGATTTAGGATGGTTCAGCCTGGTCCAAAGGAGGAGCTTAGTGGCTGTGGGGGTCCTTGGTTGACCAATTTGGTTAGGATTAAGCCAATTTAAGTGAAAGGGTCTATTTGGGTCAAGTGGCTTGATGTGGGTTTTGAGTTGAGCTAGCCATGTTATTGAGCTCAATTGATTGAGTAATTTTGTGTGGGTAATTTTCATGAAGAGTGTGGAAGAGATTTGGAGTTATTTTGAATTGGTTTGGATGTTCATTTTGGAGGATTTTGAGCATTTGGTCAATTTGGGGGTGTTGGGTTAGACTTGGATTTAGGTTAGGCTAAGGTTGGGTTTGGTCCAAATTGATGGTTCAAAATGGTCTAGAGGATCAAAATGGTCTAGAATTGATGGTTCAAAATGGTCTAGAGGAATATCATAAAGAGTTTTTAACATAAATTGGGTGTCAATTTTGGGGTTAAGGCATTCAACTTGGTGGAATTTAGAGACATGCAATTTAGGATAAATTTAGGGATTTTGAATGTGGGTGGGATTTTGAATGTGGGTTGAAAGTGGGTTGAAATTAAGTAAAATTGAGGCTTGACCAAGGCCAATTGAAGGTGCAATTTGATGTGTAGGATTGTTAGGAAGAATTTAGGATTCAATTGGGCAATTGAGTGGATCATATGGTTCAATTAGGTGAGAATAAGTTATAGTGTCAAAATTGGGGGTTTAATTTGGATCAAAATTGAGCTCAAAGTATGGGTCAATTAGGCATGTATTTAGTTTTAATTGATCATATGAAAGATGAATTTGAGTTTAGAATTGAAATTGGGAAGGATTGAGTCCAAATTGATGGGTATGTGAGGTGAATTTGGAGAGATTTGGCCTTCAAAGGCAATATGGGGCTTTTTGGTCAAAGTGGTCAACTTGGCCAAATTGGGTTCAATTAAAGGGTCCAAATTGGTTTTGGGGATATTTGAAATGATTTTGAGGGTTCTGGGAAAGTTTGGGCTACCAATGGTATTTTTGTAATTTTGACAAATTTGAGGGTATTTTGGTAATTTTGCAATTTTTGGGATGTTTTGGACAATTTGGGTAGTTTCAAATGGTTTGAAATGATTTTTGAACAAGTTTGGGTACTTTGGATGAATTTGGGAATTTTGGTAAAATTTAAGGTTTCAAGGGTATTTAGGTAATTTGGGTTAATTTGGGGGTCAAAATGCCAAGTTGGATATTTTGGTAGAATTGGGGTGCCAACCACCTTATATGAGCTATGGACCATTGGAATCCCCATTTGAGTCCTCTATATACTGGTCTTAGCTAAACCCTAGCCTAGGGCCACTGGGTCTAGGTGATCATCTACATGAGTTTCCCAAAAGGTGGAGGGATCAAAGTCAACAAATTTGGGTTTTCAAGTTGTGAGTGAAAGTGGGTGCAAGTGAGTGCAAGTGAGTGAACTAGCTCCAGAACAACACCCATCATCAACCTTAAGGCCAAGCAGTCCTATGGGGACTCCCCTTGAGCTTCCTCTATAGTGGCCCCACCTACTAAGTGCTAGAGGTTAGGACCAGTATATGGAACTTCAAGTTGAGCACAGAAGAGTTTAGAGTTTCTAAAGGTGAGGGTTCCTTTTCTAGTTTTTTTGGAATAGTCAACAGGAAATTCCTATGGCTTGACCTTAGGCTACTAAAGAGGGAAAACTAAACCTCAACCAAAAGTGAGGTCAACATAACTTATCTTGCATTTTATCCTCATTTTCATGTTTCAAATCTTTTTGTTCTGTTTTCTCTTCAAAACTTATCGTAAATGATTATTACTCAAAAAATTGCAAATTTCCCTCCTGAAGCAATTATCATCTTTTCCTTTGGATGGGTATTTCATTAATTTTGATATATTAAATGTAACTTCTTGATCATTAACACTCATGGTTAACTCACCTTTTTGAACATCTATAATAGCTCTTCCAATTGCAAGAAAATGTCCCCCTAAAATGATTGGAATTTCTTTATCTTTCTCCATATTTAACATAATGAAATCCACAGGGAAAATAAATTTATCAACATTTATCAAAACATCTTCTACAACTCCTTTAGCATAGGTGATCGATCAATCAGCTAAGTGAAGGGTTACTGTAGTAGAGGAAATCTCTCCTAATCTTAACTTTCTGAAAATAGATAAATGAATAAGATTAATACTGACTCCAAAATTACATAAAGCTTTTCCAAAAAATATTTTTCCTATAGCACATGGAATAGAAAAACTACCAGGATTTTTAGGTTTTTGAGGAAGCTTTTTTTGAATTATAGTGCTACACTCTTCGCTATGTGCAATTGTCTCATATCTGTAAACTTCCTTTTTCTATTAAGTATATCTTTCATAAACTTTACATAACTTGACATTTGTTCCAAGGCTTCAGCAAATGGAATGTTTATGGTTAGTTTCTTAAATATTTCCAAAATTTTTGAAAATTGTTTATCCAATTTTTGCTGTCTCAGTCTTTGAGGACATGGAGGTGGTAGTTTTTCTATACTAATTTTCATTGGCTTAATAGGATATTCTGAATCATGATGAATATCATCCTCAAAATTTTCAATTTTTACCCCTTCATTCTCAACTTTAATCTCTTTTTAAGCTTTTGTTTCCACTTCTCTTCCACTTCTTAGTTGTGTAGCTTTATTTTGCTCTTTATTCTGGTCTTTAGGATTAATCTCAACATTACTAGGAAGAGTTCCTTGACGCCTATTGCTTAGTGCAGTAGCATTATATTCCAATTGATTCTCAATGTTTTTAATTGTTGCTCCTTGAATTTGTATTTGATTACCCATTTGTAATACCAATTCTTCCATAGACAATTTCTTCTTCTTAAATTGTGAATTGTTGTTAAAACTAGGAGGTTCATAAAGTTTAAAGTTAGTATTTCCTTGATTGTTTACATTTCCTAAAGGGTTCTCTTGATTTTTCCCCCATTGTGGATTTACACCATTAGAGTTTTTGTTATTCCAATTTAAATTAGGGTGATTTTTCCAACCAGGATCATAATAATTTGAATAGGGATTATTAGGTCGATTATTTATTGCATTTAAAGTTTCATACGATGATTGAGAATCTATCATTTACCGAATGAATTTTACTTAACCACTAGTGGTGTTTAAGACTAATTCATTCCAAATTGATCCAAATTTTTTGATATTGCAGTGATTTGAGAAACCAAAATAGAAATTGCGTCAGATTCATGAACACTGGCTACTCTTTTTGGATTTACCCTTTCAGATGACCATTGAAAATTGTCAGTAGCCATCTCTTCAATTAACTAATTCGCTTCATCGAATGGTTTTGACATTAATGATCCACCAGCAGCAGCGTCAATAATAAATCTAAGAGATCCCACTAATACATTATAAAATGTTTGAATTATTAACAAATCTGGTAAAGCATGGTGTGGACACTTCCTAAGGAGATGTTTAAATCATTCCCAAGATTCATATATTGATTCCCCTTCAAACTGACAAAAAGATGTAATATCATTTCTAAGTTTAGCAGCTTTTAATGGTGAGAAATATTTAGTTAAAAATTTCTATAATAATTCTCCGCAAGTTCTGATTGATCCAAGTACTAAAGAGTTTAACCACATCTTAGCTTTGTCCTTTAATGAAAAAGGAAAAATGTTTAAGTCTGATGGCGTCATTCGAAACTCCATCATATTTAAATGTAGCACACAATTCTAAAAAACTAGCAAGATAGAAATTCAGATCTTTCGATGATGTTGCCCCAAACTGACTATTTTGTACCATGTAGATAATAACAGGTTTAAGCTCAAATGAATTAGCAGCTACAACAGAAGTTTGTGTAGTCAAGTGAATTTCATCTACTGTAGGGCTAACATAGTCTCCTAATGATCTCTATTGATTATTGTTTTCCATACATTGATTATTTAAATTGTTCATCATTTTGTTAAGTTCTTTTTTATTTTTGAATTTTTCTTATAGTTCGTTCTAATTCTGAATGGTAAGTTACTAATCCTTCGGATCGTAATATTTGCATACACAAATACAAGTAACATTTATAAAAATAAGCACTCTCATAAGAACGTATATATATATTTGTTGTTTTATTTATTTTTTATTTTCTTAAAAATAATATTTATGGTTCAAACAAAATCTTTTAAGTAATTTTCTATAGCCTCCTCGACAATGGAGCCAAAAAATAGATGCGCGACTTTTTTTATGTGTTATAAATGTTTTTTAACACTACAACACACAAGCCAACTATAATAAAAAATGTGCAGATTAATCATAATAAAATTTACCTTAGTATAATAAGTTCTGGTTTAAAATATCTAAAGTTGTCACTCCTAGTGAATTAAGGTGTACTTTTAATTTCAAATTGTCACTAGGTTGCAAATGAAAGTATACGTATCGCTCACAAAATAAAGGGCTCTAATGGAGTCCTAAGTATAGATCTCACATGGAGGTGAAAAATTTTTAGGAAAATCATGCGAAAGCACAATATTTAAACTGTAAAAAATTTAAGTAAGAAAATAGGTCGAAATTTATTTAATGCCATTAAAGAAACTATGTTTACTATCTAAACTTCAAACATAAATTTGCTAAAATTAAACTAGGTATTGTGATGAAGAGTTCAAATTTAAGAAAGCGTTCTTCCCCTTAATATGAGATTATAGTCAGTGAATTATCAAATTGAAGAAAATTGTATTGTGCCAAATAGAAGCAATTATATTCTTTATCTTTCTTACAAGCCATAAAGAATATTGTCTAATCCAGTGTTTAGTCCCTAAATCTGTTGCCTAAATCTGTGTTTAGTCTGGGAAGATATTGGCTCTTACTCTAGAGTTCCCACATTCCCCTTACCTGAGGCTAAACATCTCACTTTAGTTTCCAAATGCATGGACCAAATTAGAGATTTTAGTCTGTCACCATAAAATCTCCAATTTTACGCCCAAAAATGAATATTTCTCTATTGACCTCATATTTGGTTGACGTCTTGTTTTTCCTCTTTAATAGTCTAGGGTCTAGCCATAGGACTTTCCTATTGAATATTCCTAGAAGACTAGAAAAGGAACACTCACCATTTGAAATTCTAAACTCTTCTTTTCCCGACTTGAAGTTCCACATATTGGTCCTAACATCTAGCACTTAGTAGGTAGGGTCAATATGGAGGAGCTCAAGGACAGTCCCCCATACGATGGTCAGACCTTAAAACTAACCCTAGGTGATTTAGTTTTTTTGGGGCTAACCCTAGGTCAGACCTTAAGACTAACCCTAGTATACCCAAAATACCCAAATTTGCCCAAAAATCATCTCAAACCCCCCACCACTACCTAAATTGACCAAAATTTACAAAAATTACCAAATTCCCAAAATACCCCCAAAATTGTTCAAAATTACCAAAAAATCCCTCATGGACTAAAAATTTCAAAAATTCACAAAAATTCCAAAATCATCCCAAATACTACAAATTTCAATTTTTATCATCAATTTGACCCAATTTGATCAAAAGCCCCAATTTGCGCATAAATGCCCAAATGTCCCCAAATTAGCCCCAATCTTAGCCCAATTAACCCCAATCTGGCCCAATTCCAACTCTAAATCAAAATTCAACATTAACAATCCTAATTTAAGTAAAATTCAACCCCAAATTCATTCAAATCAAAAAGGCCCAATTTTTATCATTTGCCTAAATCCATCAAATTAGTCCATCAATTCAACTCAAAATCATTTAAAATTTTGTCAAAGCCTTAATGACATATTCCTAAACCAAATTCAACATTCAATTAACGCAAATTTTAGCCCAAACTCAATTTCCATTTTAAAAGCCCAAGCCCACCACATATAATTCCAAAAGCCCAAGTCCAAAGGCCATATGACAACTCTTCCCTTCATCATCCATTTAATCAAATATCACTTCCTAAGTTTTAATTTCATCATCAATTCATTCCAAATCAAGCCTCATGACAAATTTCACAAAAAAATGCTAAAAATTTAAAATCCCTTCTCATGAAAATTAGACATGCCAAAGGGAAGTCATGAAGCCACTCCTAAGCCATAGGCAAGCCATGAGAGTCATGCCACATAATCAAACTATTAATGGTAAGAGGACAACACTTTAAAACTTATTTAAAAAGATTTTTAACCCTTTTAATGAATTCTCTAAACATCATACTTAATCAAATCATTTGGATGGGGACTTCTCCACACCACTTTAGCTGACCCAGCTGATTCTCTTCAGTCCAAGACCAACCTTGGTGCTGGAACCCAACCCGAACCATGCCTTGACCCAATTTAACCCAAAATGGCCCTTTTCCCATAATATTTCAATCCCATAACTTTACACATGGCCAACCCAAATTGACTACACTAAGATCAAGCCCTAACCTCCCTGAGTTGGATGATGACCCCTCCCTGGTCGGCCAGCCACCTTGGTGGTCGGAAAACCCAAAATTGAAAGCTCCATCATGGCCAAAACTCAAAATAAAATCCATCCAAGCTGGCTCATACCAATTGGATTTTTGAACATTGTTGGCATCCACATAAGAAACTTAAGATACCCACTAATTGCCCCTGATGGCCTCTCCTTCCCCCATTTATTTAAACCCCCCTCCATGGCCAAAGGAGGAGAGCTTGAAATTTCTTAAGGAGACTCTGCCAAATTGCTTCCAGAGAAGAAGATCTTCCACAACAAGAGAAGAAGATCCTCAAACACTCCCTCCACCAAATTCAAATTAATTGCACCCACTCCATCCCTACAACAAGAGAAGAAGATCCTCCATAAAAGCCGCATCACCAGAGCACCCTAAGGTGGACTTTGACCAACAACCCAAATCAACTTTGATCGAATTCATATCTAGGCAATTCACCACGTCTTGAGGCTCCATCCCTAGGCTCTTGGGACCCCCACCAAGCTTCTACAAGCATCCAATCGAGGCTTCCCCCTTGGACCAAGGTATTGAAAGTTAACCCTAAACCGAGCTTCATTTGATTCTTCATGTGTATAGAGTTGATTTAAGGGTCAATTAACCGTATGGATATTTTCTCCTAGTCGAGATGAGTCTATAGGAACAAACCTCACTTGATTTGGTTGAGTATCGAGTGAGATATTAGGGTTTAAAAAAGGACGGTTTGCGGGTTAGCCTCGTTGGGGAAGAAGACCGAGCACCGTTGGATCGCGCATGTATCGCATGGATGGCTCCGATCACCTCAGATGCGAAGACGAAATAGAACCGTGGGACGCGTGGCTGCTAGTGTGGACAACGGCGTCGAACAGGAGTGCACCACGTGTAAAGTTTGGAGCGGACGAGGATTACGTGGCGTTGAGTGGTTTAAGTTGGAAAATAGGCTATTTTTCTTAATTATTTGATTTCCAAAACTTCAAAAATGTCAATAACTTCAAAAATGCATAACTTTGCGTAGAAAAATCATAAAAATAAAATAAAAATACCCTGTTGCTCAGTGAAGGGAGGAAAACAATGTGGGAATATTTTCATGTTTGTTTGATGCATATTTTATTTTTAATTAATTATATGGTGTTTTAATTATTTTGATTCTCCATTTGCATAAAAATTTTACCATGACTTGATCTTTAGGGCTTTGATTCTACATATTATGTGGATGCTTTTTCTGATTTTTCCAAGGATAGAGGAGATCTCTTGGCATGGATATCTAATTTTCAAGTTAATGGTCTCTATTTTGGTATAAAATTATGATAATTAAAATATTCATCAGAAAAATACAAAACTTATTTAGGTGGGTTCACTGTGGTCAGAGGTTCCTAGGAAAAATATAAACTTGGTTTAATTCATTTAAAATAACCCTAATTGTCACCAACCCTAAAAATAAAAAGAAAATTAATTTGGAGTAATTACAAATGTAAATGACATAAAAACTATTTCACACTATAATTTAATGTTAAAGGAGCTCCCCATAAAAGTTTCAAGTCAATTGGAGTTAATTTGACCACTCAAATAGATATGATATTTAAAATAACATTTTTAGCATTAAAATAATTATAATAATTAAAAAAAAATTCAAAAAAATAACCAAATTGGTTTTGGGAGCTCCTTATGATCAGAGGAACCTAAGGAAAATGAAATTGGAATTAAAATAAATACTTCATTTTTTAAGCTGTTTTTAAGCATTTAAATTAATTAAAATTAATTAAAAATCATAAAATTGTAAAAACACAGTAAAATATCAATACACTAAAATATCACATTTGGCTTCTTGATTATCTAGAACCAATTAAAATAATTTTTCTAATTGCCTAATTCAAGATATTGATTTTAAAAGGCTTAAAAATGAATTTTCTTTAATTTTTCACTAAAATAATTCTAACAATTAAAATATAAATTAAAAAAATATGAAATTTATTTCTTTGGGTTCCTTAGACTTAGAGAGATTTAATAAAAATATAAAACTTAATTTTCCATTTAAATAATACTCAAAACCAAAAAATAATTTCAATAATTAAATTAAATTTCTAAAAATCATGAAAATTGGTCCTCTAACCTAGATAAACTTCTGATAATTTTTTCAAGTCTAGAAGTTTTATTTTGATTGTGTTATTAAATTTTCATTAAAAATCCCTATTTTTGCATGATGAATAATAATAAAAAATTAAAAAAATTCAGAAAAATCACATTCTCTCCTCTGATGTTTTAATTAACCCATGAGTGAGGTAACATAAAACTTTTAAGTCATTGAAGTCTAATTTAATGAATTGTAGGGTACTAAGACCTTAGGGGAAAATGTGTAACTTTGGAATTTTGAGCTTAATAAATATTTAGGCCTAACCAAGAGGGTAAATGGGTAGAAAATGATTTCAAAATAGCATTTCTTGATGATTGAAACATAAAAAGGGATAAGTGGTAAAAACCAACCTCATTTTGAATTTCATAAAGGATAAATTTGTAAGTTTTCAAAATAAATGAAATATAGAAGAATATTTAAATAAGGAAATATTAAGGTGAGGGGTTTGATTTTAGAAGATTGTAATACAATGATTTGAAACCCCCAATTAATAGTTTTGAAATGATTTATAATTTATGATAAGGATTAAAGATATAAATATTAAAAAAAATCCTTTTCCTTAAAACTACAAATCCACCCATTAAATATTAAGGGCTTAGTAGTGAGCTAGGCTTAATCAAAATTTTGTCTAATCTAATGAGGTTTAGAAAGGAGGTTTAGAAAGTAACTTATAATTAATTTAAAACCTTTCAAAACACTAAAAGCCCTTTCTTTAAAAATCAAATTAATTAAATTCCTTAATTAAGTTAAGTTGTCCCCAAGGGCCTTTACCTATATAATTTATAAGTGAGATATCAAATGATAATTACCCCACTTAAGAGATAATTAAAACATCATAGCTCATTAAGCATAAGGGTATTAACTGAATGAACTATGTAGTAAATATGATAAAACCAAAATGAGCTCAAGATAATTCCAAGGACCATGAAATGTCTAAGGTATTACCCAAAACTTCTTCATGATCATTTGGAAATCTTGAAGGACCTGTGAGCTCATTATAATTTGCTTAATGGAATCATCCTTAAAATTTAAATACACCAACATATGACATAGGATTTGGTAGGCACACTTTAAGTTTGCACTTCCTACTTTTTCTTTAAAGCATGCTTTAATTCCTGCAAAATTATATATGTATATGCTTTGCATGTACTGAAGTTTCATGTGGAGGAACAAGAATACTCGCTAGGTGCATTTTTATAGTTTACAGTGCTTTCTTTTCTCATAATTTCTACATTGTACTTTTACGTTCATAAACTTGCATGCTAAACAACGATGTCTCTCAGCATGCCAAAACTAAAACCTTTAGGATAGACAAAAAGATGAAACCAAAACCAAAACTAAAATTAAACATAATAAAATTCACCGCCACAACATTCAAAATATAAGACAACTCAAAATTTAATCACAAACATCACAAAACAATAATTACAACTAAATTAAGACATCTCTATCGGATGATCGAGAATCCCTCCGAGGAGAAAACCTACGGTTGCTAACGCGACCCCCCTTAGTTTTCCCACAGTCTAAATGAAAGTATGGAACTCATTAAGTTGAGTTTAGTAAATTCATTTGGATTAAGTGAATCCGATAGAAAATAGTAGTACCGGAACAAGGGAACCGTGGGATCCTAACCGGTGTCGCTCTAATCAACTTTAATATGCCCCCCCCATAATATTTAAATGACCATAACCATAGGGACGTCTGATTTGACATCATAACTTGACACATTAGAAAACTTAAACTCATCACGATGAGAAGCTTGGAGCTAGCGTTGTGGGCAACACGACCATTTTCAACAGCAGAAGGATCTACAACAGCATATCGTTCCTTAGAATTAAACAACAAATTCATAGAAATTCAAGGTTGTTTGCATATGCAACATAAATCCTCAATTTATCTTTACACCTTTGTATAGCTCTGCTATAAAATTTAAGCCCTAACTTGCTTTAGGATTCTGAGGTTTTTGTCTGTCACAGTCTAAATCCTCACATCTTCCACACTATTTGTGTGATCGTTTCACATGATTATAAGACCTTATTAATAAAATGGGCAGGATGAAACATTTAAATATTTCTCCTCTAAATTGAAGCCAAACCATAGGATAGCTTGGGAAGCCACTGAGGTTCTCATCCGGATCTATGATGTCCCCAAGTTCTTCCTCTTTTAGACTCTATAATAAAATGTTCCTAACTTGAGTCATTCCCCTTTCACACATCTTCGTCCGACCTCGTTGAAAAGTCCTAATCTTTTGACCTCTTTGAAGACAATATTCTCTGATTTTTATCGAGAGTTTTCTTAGGTGACTTCGGTTATCTAAGATGTAATTAACTATAGGGGCTTTCCTTTATAGGAAGCATTCCCCAACCCAGGTTAATATAAACACTATTTAATTCTTCATATTAAATAGGATAAATTATCGGTCAACATAAAAATGGTTTCACAGACTTAAACGAATGTCATACAATCTTTAGTTTATTTAATCTAGCCTTCCCCAGTAAGTAATGTATCTATTCCTTGGGATAGGAGCACTACTTGCGGTGTTAGGCTTGTTTATTTAAACTACTGAGGATATGAGATTGGTTCGGTCTTGTATTTTCAAAATTTTAAAATATTATTTTTTTCTAATGTATATATGTATTAAATTAAATTAAAACGGGTGTTAGGATATCCATCTTAGCAGCCGTCAACTTAACAACTCCTCAACTTCTTATTGCCGACATTATTTTTACTCAACCTCATGGACTACATTCTCATCCATGAAATTGAATGTGATTCTCACTTTATTGTAGAAAGCATAACCCTCTTGGATCTTATATTTCATATTAAAATTTCATAATTCAGTTGACCAGATCGAAACGCAAATAAAGTTTGAAGTTTGAGTCATCACACATATGAAATTAAAATAATGCACAACAATCTTGATTCTTCACATGACCATTTCTCTTTATAGGGAGAAGGATAAAGAAATCTAAGAAGGGGAGAAGGATAAAGAAATCTACTCAGAATTCATGAGGAAGATACAACAAAACATAGATTTATAAATAAAAATAAGTTTATAAAACAAGAAAGAAAAGTAAAACAACTTAACTAGATTTCTTCCCTAAGCAAATCCCTTGAAATTCCTTTGAATCTATTTCTCTCTTTACAATAACACTCAAATCTCTCTTAGAAATGTAAGGAAAAATAAATCTCTGACTTTCTCTCTCCACTTACAACTCTTAGAGACACTTGCCACACTCTCACACAAATTGAAACTCAAGCCCCCTTCACTCACACCTCTTTTGATACTCACGCCACCCCCCTATTCTGACATAAGAACACTATTTTATAATGTAAGGATGAATTTCACAAGAGTCTCCATAGACACCTATTCAAAATCTGTCTAAATTCAATGCATTTGTAAATATAACTATCTCTGGCGCTTAGGCGCTGAAATCTGGTGCCTAGCGTCGTCTTCTCTGTATTCTGGTGCTTAGGCGCCAGTTCAAATTTTTGAAAACACCACTTTGGGCTCCAATTTCATCATTTTTTGCTTCCTTTTAGCTCTAAATGCCTGGAATTAGTATACCTACAATAAAACATGAAAATAACTTTTTATTAAAGTGCAATATCACCAAATATAAGCTATAAATATATATGAAAAATTGAATTTTTTGTGGTGTATCAGTGACTCCTCAACATCATTAATACCAAAAAAAAAATGACATTCGACAATCGGGGAGAATTGGCGGTGATGTTTCGGCGACAACAAGTTGCCCAACCGGGAAATCCACCTTAGAGATGATTTCTCATTATGAGAAAATGGAGGTCATTTCTAATTCTAGGATAAGGGTGGAGGCGGCATTAATTTCTCCTCTACAGGTGACACAGAGATTTGTATATGCAAATATTTGTGAAGTTGACACCAATTAACGACACCAAAAACTTGATGCAGACAAATTTATAATAAATATGCAATATAATCCTAACAAAACACTTTTTATAAATATAATTTATCCTTTAAACTATCAAATCTCTCTTAAATATCAAGGCAAGTATATGTATCGTTCAGGTAATAAAGGACTCTAATGGATTCCTAGATATCAATCCCACAGGAAAGTTGGAAAACCCTAAAGTAAATTATGGAAATTATTTTATAATAAAAACAAAAAATAAACGTAAAGTGTAAAATTTGAAAATTGACTACTCAGGTGAATGCTAATTAAAATGCAAATGTAAGATTATAGAAATTAAATTAAACTAAATTGCAAAAATTAAACAAAGTTTTTGTTGTGACGGAAAGTTCAAATTTAAGAAAGTATCCTTTCCCTTTACAATGAGTATATGGTTTGTGAAGAAATTGAAATCATTTGGAAAACTATATAAAAACTGTTTTGTGCTAAATAGGAGCAATCCTATTCTTTACCCTCTTCCGAGTGCTATAAAGAACATTGACTAATCCAGAGTTTGGTCCCTGATTCTGTGGTTAGGCTAGGAGGATACCGTCTACCACTCCAGAGCTCCCACTACTTCCTCCCCCGAGGCTAATAATCTCACATTAGTTTCCAATCAACTGAACTAAATTGGGGGTTTTAATATGTCACCTTAAAATCTCCACTTCTGCATCCAACAAAAGTATATTTCCCTATTTATTTGCACCCAATCTCATAGATGATATACTCTCCATGAAATAAAATGTGATTCTCCCTATGTTGTAGAAATCAAATCTCATTTAAGAAGATATATCTCTCAACAAGTTTTAACATTTAAATTGGCCAGATCAAAAAGTAAATGAAGATCGGAGTTCAAATCATCACAAATTATTATCATTTAAAACCATAGAAAGCAAATTCTATTCTTCACAAAACCATATCTTAAAAGTAGGTAGAAAGATAAGGAGGACTACTTAAAATTCATAAGAAGGATACAAAAAACACGAATTTCATATATAAAAACAAGTTTACCAAACAAAAAGAAATAAAAATACAACTTATCTCACAATCCTGCCTAAGAAAATCCTAGAAGTTGTCTCCAAGCCTTTCTCTCTTTATAATCACTCCCAATTCTCTCTTAGAAAGTAATGAAGAAGAAATCTCTCACCTTCCCTCTCCTCTTGCAAACCTAGAAGAAAATCTCCTCTTCTCTCTCTCTAACTCTCATGCCACACCCCAAAAACCTCTTCTTTTCATCCTCCCCTAGCCTCTTCAAGTCTTCTTCTTTTATTTTAGGCTGCCTCCTTTTGAAAAGAATTCAAAAATCCCTCAAGAAATTTTTTCTTGTCATACCCATCTATTTTGATGCCAACTTTTTTTAATTTAAAAGATGTGTCAATTGATCCAAGAGTTGTATCCCTTCATAAAAGAACCTTCCAAAGTGTCTAGATGTATTGAATTACTCCAAGTTACTCCAAGAGGTGTGTAGAAAAGAGGTGTGTAGAAAAAGTGTCCCTTTGAAAATTTGCATAAAATTTGTCTCGAACCGCCTTAATTTGAAATAGTCGCACTCTGGATTTTGGCGCATCATGCAGCATAATCCAAAATTGGCTCTTTTTGCTCCAAATTTCGTCTTTTTTTTCTATTTTTACTCCAAATGCCTAAAAATGATATACCTACAACAAAAAAATACCCTTCTTTAAAGTGTAATATCACCAAAAAGATGCATAAAACAAGTACTTAGAATAGTAGATTAATTTGGTGTATCAAAATCCCCAAACTTAAATGTTACTTGTTCTCAAGTGACACTTTTATTACATAAAAGCATGTCTTAGGATAAAGATCAACTTATAACTTCTATACTTTAGTTTAATAAATAGAATAGTAAAATTTAAGAAAAATCCTTTAATAACTTAGATTCAAGTTAAGTCTAGGAGTACTTAGCAATCAAATGGTTTTGAACTTCACCATCCTCTTCTTAAAGTCAAAACTCTATACATTTCTTTACTTTATAAATTCATATCATATTAGTTATTTTCATAAAGTCTCATTCCTTTCTTCTTACATGAAAACACTTCAAAAACAACACTTCAAAAACACAATTTCCTTTACTTTAAATAGAAAAACATAGACTTATCATATCATACCAAATTTTTTCAACTTTAGAATTGACCTTCATTATTAAAAACTCTTAGCCTAAATTTACAATAATACTTATAAATAGAAGTATAGTCATTTCAAGTTAAATCTTAATATTAAAGGTCATATTAAATTAATTTTTAAAAATATAGTTACTTAAGGATAAAAAAAAATTAGTTTACTTCTTTTCAAAATAAAATTTCCTTTCCTCCAAACTTAAGTATTTAAATGCATGACAATAAAAACTGACCTGTAAAGAATTTCTGACTATGAAACTGGGCTCTGCAGGTGCTAACTGTAAAACTACATACAAGCTTTAAAGTATTAAATAAAATATAATATATTCTAGAGAACTTGCTGAGAATTTAAAACATAAATACAAAAATTGAAAAACTAAACTGACAAACTAAACTGAAAATACTAAAAATACAGAAAAAGTGAAAGTCTACAAGTACTATTATAGATTCAGTTCACAACACAACATAAAAAGTCTTTTACTACAGCAAGTTTCAAATAAAAGTACATCCTAATAGAAACACAAACAACAAACAATCATCAAAATAACTAAGCAAGACTCATAAAACATCAATCTTCATCTCCTTCCTCTTCATCATCTAATTTTTCTTCTTCTTCTTCTTCTTCTTCTTCTTCATCATCATCATGAATGGGAGTATAGGGAGTGAAACTGGGGCAACCAGGAAAGTCCACATTAGGTTCACCCCTAAGGTGTCTTACCATGGCATTTTCAAAATTAATATCACGATGAACTCTCCTATGCTGACATTCATCATTATATGCATTCCTTGATCCTATCTCTCCCAACTAAGTTTGAATATTAACTATATCCATCTGTTGAATCATTAGTTGGTCCATGATACCTTCAAGTGATACAGATCTAGAAGTAGATGCCCCTGCAGTAGATGTAGAGGGTCTATCCCTTCTTCCACTTCTAGACTCAACAAATGATTCTACTCTCTCAATCATATGTCTCCTGATCAGATTTTGTGGCTGCAATCTCTCTTCATTTCTATAGGATTCTACTCCTGATTGTTCACATCAAGTGAAAATCAAGGCAGGGTATCCCAATCCTCCACCTGTAGATCTGCCAGCAATACTTCAAGCATGCTGAACTATAAGTCCACCCACATATATTGCCTTCATGTTTTGAATGCAATAGTTGGGTACAACTCTATCTTTAGTAACATTAACCAAATGATTTGTTGGAAACAGTTTGGCAAAAATGAAGTGGTGTCATATTTTTGACTGAATAGTCAACATGGAAGCAGGGAAGTTAACTATCATGTTATTCTTAATCTTCCATTCCTCTCTTCTATCAGTAAAAAATGCAACTGCATCCTCTAGTGATGAATCAACCATAAAAAATGTAGCATATTCATAAAAAAATACACCCCTCAAACCATTAAAAGTATTAATCCGATCAGCAGTAAATTCAACTTGTTTACCTCTAACTAGGTTGTGATCTTCAGTAGTGAATCTCAGGTTTGCATAAAACTCCTGAACCATCGGGAAAATTGCTACTGCAGTGAAGTAGCAGAATCTTTCCCAATTCCTGGCAAGAATCAGTCGTTCGACCTTGCCACCCGAGTTTGCAAACGCCACTCTTGGGTCATTCTATTGGTCTCCATTTGAGTATTATAACTATGTTGGGCTTTGAAACTAACAAATCTTCGTGCGTTAAAGTCCTCAGAAGACCTTCCTCTCTTAACTTGGGGAGCCATTT
This sequence comes from Phalaenopsis equestris, assembly GCF_001263595.1. NCBI lineage: Eukaryota > Viridiplantae > Streptophyta > Magnoliopsida > Asparagales > Orchidaceae > Phalaenopsis > Phalaenopsis equestris. Next base: position 250,672 of record NW_018243875.1, on the reverse strand, counting down.
GAAAATTCTACAAAAATCTAAATATAGTCCAAATAAATTATTAAATAAAAAATCTAACTCCTCAAGCAAGGTTATTTGGTAAGAAATTTTTCACCATACAGTTTTCTTGAAGTATTTTCATCAAAATCCCAATTTTTGGATCTCCCAAAATCTATGGTGAAAATAAAAAAATTCTAAGTTAAAGTGAAGCTCTTACAAAGAGAACATGAAATCTATAGTTTTTAGCCTCTGAATCCTTCTCTTTTGCCCATAATGTGATGCCCTAGACTAAGGTCTTGAGGTAGAAGATCACTCAAGTTTTGAAAATGGAGTTTGTCCGTGCAATTTTGCAGTTTTCTAGGCAATATAGCATGTTCGGACCTTTGGCGCATCATGCGTCAAGGCTCTGTAAGTTAGCGCATCATGCGCCAGAGCTCAAATTTTCCAGATTTCAATTTTTGTGAAAATCTGCTCCGTACCGCTTTACATCAACCTCTATTTGACTCAAATAAACTTTTCTAAGCATATATAAACATCACACTAACACCAAACTTTCAGAAACAACACAAAACTCACATTTATATATAAAATTCGTACTATTACAAACTAACATTTTTCAAGCCAATAAACATCAAATTCAATTTTCTAAAGCAAAGCAACACCCTAACACTAAAATCTAAACATCAAAATTCAAAACATTAACATAAATAGTGTTCATTAGAAAGGAAATTCAATCCAACACAACAAACTAAAATAAATAGTACTACACAAACCATTCCATGCATAAATTAAGATCAAACATCAACTTCACTATCATCCACCTGGATATCTCCCATCAATTGGTAGTGCACGTACAAATTGTAGAAAGGTCGAAATGAAAATTCATCAGTTGAATTTTCCTCCTCAATCTATCCTCAATCTTTCCTCCTCAATCTAAGCATGTTTCTTGAACATACGTACTAATCCATCTTTAATACGCCCTGTATGTTCAAAATGTTTCTTCAGTATCCAACATTTCAGTAATATTCTCAATCACGTGCATGAGATTCTTCACATCTTTTTCTATCTTCTTGATCCTTTTTGAAAGTGCACTCAAGTTGTAGTAGGGTTGAACAGGTGATGAATTCTGAGATCCTTGATCCATCAGTACGTTCATATCATTTTAATTTCCCATTCCAATACAATTTCAATAAACTTCTAGATCCATCGGCTTCCAAGAAAGTAGCACTTTTTCCCAACTTTCATATGGTACTAGAGCTTGACTACAATGTAAGAAAATAGGGGATGGATGTCCCAGTCCAGTTGCAAATCCATTCACAATCAAACCCAAAACTGATTTCTCAAAAATAGCTCCAACATCAATAGGTTTTTCATTTTGAATACAGTAATTCAGAATGACACTCTCCTTAGTGACCTTACTAATTTTCATGGTAGGCAATAACTTCGATGCAATAAAGAAGTGCCAGGCTTTTGAAACTGGATTTAAAAATGATGAAGGAAAACTTACATTTCCATCATCTCTGGTCTCCCAATTAGCATCTTCATCTGTAAGGTAGCGGTAGAGTTCATTCATATTCTCTCTTGTAGGGGTAAAGTTTGCATATTGGTAGATAGACACATTTTCAATCATAAACATCTCATTTATTCTTGAAGGAGTGAATTGCACAAACCTACCACACACGTAAATCATTCCTTGGTTGATCCCATGAAGATTTGCATAAAATTCTCTTACTACGGGAACAACAATAGTGGCAGTAGTGTAAACTACTGCCACTATTATAACTCTAAATGGCCCTTTCCACCTAAACTTAAATATTAACAGCTCCATAAGAATAGACTTTTATAACTCTAAATGGCCCTTTCCACCTAAACTTCAATTTTCGAGGAAATAATTTCAATCTTGTATTGTATAATAAATCCTCCTGTCTAGGTTCAAATTCTCTTTTTATTATCTTTCGATCATGTCATTCTTTCATCTTTTCCTTATAAATCCTTTATAAATCCTCTTATAAATCCTCGCATTATCGTAAGATTCATTTCTGATTTCCTCAAGCTCATTCAATTGCAATAATCTTTTCTCACCAGCTTCTTTCAAATTGAAATTGAATTCTTTTATAGCCTAATAAGCTTTATGCACCAATTCAACTAATAGGTAATAAATCTTCCTAAAAATTAATCTATAAAGGGACATTCCTATAGGTGTCTTATAGGCTGTCTTATATGTCCATAATGTAGCATCTAATCTAGTAGACCAATCAATTTTACTAGGATTAAAACTCTTTTCCAAAATTCACTTAATTTCAAGATTAGATACTTCTGCTAAACCACTCGTCTAGGAATGATAAGCAGTTCTAACTTTATGCACTATTATATATTTCCACTAATATTGCACCTGTTGCATTTTTAAAAGGAGATCCTTCATCAGTAATGATTACTCTCGACATTCTATATTTTGTAAAACTATTTTTTAATTAAAAATTTTGAAACTCTGCGAGCATCACATCGAGGTAAAGAGATTTCTTCAATGCATTTTGAAACATAATCCACTGCAATCAATATGTATATATTTCCGAATGAGGGTAGAAATGGTCCAATAAAATTTAATCCCCATGCATCAAATTTTTAATTTCCAAATTAAAATTCAGATGCATTTAATTTCTTCTTGAAATATTACCTACTGTCTGACAACGATCACATGCTTTAATATATATATAAACATCTCTAAAAAGAGTAGGCCAATAAAATCCAACAACAACAACAACAAAGCCTTAATCCCACTACATGGGGTCGGCTACATGAATCCCTTTTCTCCATTGCGTCCTATTTAGTGTCAAATTTTCATTTAATTTAATAAAATACAGATTATAAAATTTTATGACCAATTCTATCATTTCCAAAATGTCCTCCAAATTCAGAATCATGATATTTTTGAATAATCTCTTAAATTTTTTTATAATGCACACATCGTCTCATCAGTAAATCTCAACATTGCTAATATAGATAAGAATCATCCCAAAAATATGATTTTGTGATTTTGCATCATGAATGAATTTCTTTTCCTGTTATTTTGTTAATCCATATGATAAAATACCACTAATAATATAATTTACAATATCAGCATACCAAGGTATTTCTCATCCTTTTACAACATAAAGTCATTCATCAGGAAATTTTTCATTAATCTCTTTTTTCATATCTAGTATTTCTTCTTGTTCTAGCCTCGATAGATAATCAACAATTTGATTATCAATCCCTTTTTCCTATCAACTACTATGAAATCTAACTCTTGCATCAGAAGTACCCATCTAATTAATCTTGGTTTAATATTCTTATTTTTGCGTCAAATATTTAATAGTTAAATGGTCAGTATGCACAACACATTTAGCTCCAATCAAATATGATCTAAACTTATCAAAAACATACACAATAGCTAATAACTCTCTCTCAGTGGTGGTGTAATTAATTTGAGCATCATTAAGAGTCTTACTAGCAAAGTATATAACTTTAAAAAGCTTATCATATATCTGTCCTAAAATAGATCCAATTGCATAATCACTAGCATCACACATTAATTCAAAATGTTTCTCTCAATTCGATGAAATAAGTATAGGAGCAGTGATCAATTTTTCCTTTAAAGTTTCAAATGCTTTAAGGCAATCTTGATTAAAGTCAAATTTTGTAAAATCCAGCATGTCCTAAAAAATCCTTAACTCCTAACAATCCAGTATGTCCTAAAGGTTTAGTAATTTTTGAAAAATCCTTAATATATCTCCTATAAAATCCAGCATGTCCTAAAAAACACCTAACTTTTCTTACTATGGTAGGTGGGGGTAGGTTTGATATAACCTGTATGTTTGCAAGATCTACTTCCATGCCATTGTTGACCTCACTTTTGGTTGAGGTTTAGTTTTTCATCTTTAGTAGCTTAGGGTCTAGCCATAAGACTTTCCTGTTGACTATTCCTAGAAAATTAGAAAAAGGAACCCTCACCATTAGAAATTCTACACTCATCTTTACTTAACTTTAAGTTTTACATATTGATCATAACCTCTAGCACTTAGTAGGTGGGGTATTTATGGGGGAGCTCAAGGAGAGTTCTCATAGGATTATTTGACCTTAGGGTTAATGACCGACCTTTTTTGTAAGTCAACAATTACAAGAAATTGATGACGCTACTAGAAGATTTAAATTCCAGCAATGATGCCAAAAACTTGACTGCGACTTTATATATATATGTTTGATTTAATAAAGATGTATAGATATAATAATCAATAATGTTAAAGTCGAATTGTCAACGCAAGTATACATATCACACAAGTAATATAGGGCTCTAATGGAGTCCTAGATATCGATCACACAGGGAGAAATAGAATACTACGGACTAAGATTTAATAAAAAGTAATACTTCAACTACAACGACGTTGAAGTTGCTTATCTGTCACTAATAGGCAATTGAAATAAGTAGATAATTTGAATAATAACTAATTATAGGGAGTAACATTAATTGTGATATTCAATATATAAGAAAACATCCTTCTCCTTGCCAAGAAATTATAGTGAATGGATAAAATGAATTAGTTGAACACTCCTCGAAGTTCCTCTGAATCTCTTCCTTTCTTTACAGCACACAGAATTCCTCTTTGAAGTAGCAAGGAGGAAGAAATCTCTCACTTTCCCTCCACTCTTACAATATCTTGAAGAATTCCTCACAATATCTACACATTATTGGAACCTTTCGATAGCTTCCAAGCTTCCAAAAGTCTCTCCCCCTCTTTTAATTTTCAGCCAAAATGTTCTCTTTAAAGATGTGGATGAGTTTTCCCAAGAGTCGCTTACGCACCCCTCCAAAATCCGACTTTATCCATTGTATATGTCACATAACCTTCCATCCCGCCGTCGGCGGCCTTGATGGTGTCGTCGACGCCCTTCTGGCGAATTTGTCCTGTAGCCTCAGAAAAATCTCGCGTCGGCGGCCTTGATGGCGCCTTCGGCGCCCTAGTGTAATTCTCCACATTTTGGTCCGTTTTGCTCCAAATTCGCTCTTTTTTTGCATCTTTTTGCTCCACTGACCCTAATTCATCATTCCTGCAACAAAACATCAAAAATACCTTTCTTTAAAGTTCAATATCATTAAAAACAGTATA
>NW_018243875.1:241325-242528 GCF_001263595.1 Phalaenopsis equestris | reverse complement strand
AAGAAATACATGGTGAAAATCAAATATATTTAGCTTGGAGTGAAGCTCTTACCTAAAGAATATCAAATCCGATGTCAAAAAGCCTTGAAATAGTCTTCCAATCCAAGATCTATCAAGCCCTAATTCGAAAATGGCATTTTTAGGAGGAAGGGGACGATGAATAGTGGCGGTTGACCGGTCAAAATTGCGGTTAAAGAGGTATTTTAGTGATCTCGCCGATGGCGGGCTCGATGGCACTGTCGGTGCGCTCTATTGTATTTTTAATCCTTTTTAACCCTAGTCTCGGGAAATTCCCGCCGTCGGCAGCGTCGAGGGCGCCGTCGGCGGGCGCTGTTTATTTTGTCCAAATTCTGTATTTTTGCGATTTTGATCAATTTTAAGCCTAAAGAACATTCGTTTAATCTTTATAAACATAATTTTAAATAGTTAAATGATGTACTTAACACACACAAACTTTCACAACACAAAACATCACATTCATATATAAATTCCAAGAGATACAATAAACGTTACATAACACACCTAAATTAGGTATTTTCTCAACCTCAATACATTAATTCAGCATCGCAATCCAAGCCACAACACTCAAAACGCTGAAAACAAAACATCATATGCTTAGTCTCAACTATACAGAGATCTTTAAGCATAGTTCTAAATCAAAGCAAATATAAAGTTCAAATCTAAACACAAACATAAATGTAACATATGAGATCTACTACTCGTCAGATTCTGTGTTTGTTTCTCCTCTGAGATCACCCATTGATTGCACATGGACGAAGAGGTTGTAGAAGGGTCGAAATGGAAATTCTTTAGTAGAATCCTCCTTAATTAATTTCATTCTCTTCATCAGTCGTATCAAGCTATCTTATAAAAGTCCCGAATGATCGAAATGTTCTTTAATCCTCAATTCTAAATGATCGAAGAAATCGGAGATATTATTAATTGTATTCATCACATTTTGTACCTCCTTTTCCAATTTCTTGATTCGGCGCAGGATCACCAAAGACTTATTAGGGACTAAGGGTTGTACTGGCAGAGAATTCTGAGAAGATTGATCAACTATCATAGCCATGTCATTTTCATCTTCAAATGATGAGAATCTTTCAGTTGGATCCAAAGGTTTCCAAGGTAGCAGTACCTTTTCCCAGTTTTCATAGGATACTTGAGACTGGCTGCAAAGTGAGAAAATTGTGGAAGGGTGTC
>NW_018243875.1:240527-241008 GCF_001263595.1 Phalaenopsis equestris | reverse complement strand
CATATATAACTCGTTGATTCTTGAAGGAGTGAAAGTAATCCATCTCCCTCGCACATAAACAACTCCTTGGTTAATTCCATGTAAATTTGCATAATATTCCCTTACCACAGGAACTACCACGGCGGCAGTAGTGTAGCATAGCACTTCCCATCTTCGCCGCACTATTTTTTCTTCAATATCCATCGTGGGATTATTTAATCCGCGATTCACGAATCCTCGTTCCTTAATTAATCTTTTCTTCTTCAGCAACTTGTTGAAGATTCGCTGTGCTTCCGCACTAATGAACTTTCACCGATTGAAACTCGCATTTTGGGATTATCAGGGGAATTGGATTCCATATGAATGAAATTGACAGAGTTTTTCTTCATTTTTGGGGAGAAAATATGAACTAGAGTTTGAATTTTGAGTTTAAAAAGACTATTCCCCCCCCCAAAACTGTCAAAAACCGCTCATCGGACACAAAAAAACGCCTCTTACCGGT
>NW_018243875.1:237345-237730 GCF_001263595.1 Phalaenopsis equestris | reverse complement strand
CAGTGACTTGTCTGATAGGTATCAACTCATTATTTTCTTTTGTTTCAACAGTCACTCCTCCTTTCTTCGGTACACAATGAATTGGACTTACCCATGCACTATATGAAATAAGATATATAACACCAGTGTCTAACCATTTCAAAATTTCCTTTTTTACTACTTCTTTCATTATAAGGTTTAGTCTCCTTTGTGGATCAACTCCTGGTTTAAAGTGTTCATCTAATATAATTTTGTGCATACAGATCGAAGGACTGATTCCTTTAATATCTGCTAAGGTCCAACCAAAAGCTCTCTTATATCTTTTCAATGTATCTATCAGTCTTTGTGCTTGTAAATCATTTAATTCTGAAGATATAATAACAGGTAATGTAGATGAGTTTCCCAA
>NW_018243875.1:233805-234188 GCF_001263595.1 Phalaenopsis equestris | reverse complement strand
TGAGACTCTATCATATTTAAAAGTAGCACACAGTTCTAAAAAACTAGCGAGGTGTAAGTTAGGATCTTCATTTGGTGTGCCTCCAAATTGATTGTTTTGTATCATTTGGATAATAGCAGGTTTAAACTCAAATGAATTAGCAGCAACATCAGGATTTTGGATAGATAAGTGAATTTCATCTGCTGTAGGATTTGCATAATCTCTTAAGGGTCTAGTTTGGTGTTCATTTATAATGTTTTCCATTATATCACAATTTCTAGGTTTTCTTTTTGATTTTCTGATTTTTCTAACAGTTTGTTCTAATTCCCAATCGTATGATATAAGATTTTCAGATCCAAATTTGCGCATACAATTTAAAATTAGTACTCAATAATATAAATATA
>NW_018243875.1:217119-232960 GCF_001263595.1 Phalaenopsis equestris | reverse complement strand
TCTCTAAATTTCTCCCCAAGAACACTCCTCGAAGTTCCTCTGAATCTCTTCCTTTCTTTACAGCACACAGAATTCCTCTTCAAAGTAGCAAGGAGGAAGAAATCTCTCACTTTACCTCCACTCTTACAATCTCTCAAAGAATTCCTCACAATATTTACACACTATTTGAACCTTTCGATAGCTTCCAAGCTTCTGAAAGTCTCCAAAAGTCTCTCCCCCTCTTTTAATTTTCAGCCAAAATGTTCTCTTTAAAGATGTGGATGAGTTTTCCAAAGATTCGATTAAGCACCCCTCCAAAATCCAGCCTTATCCATTGTACATGTCACATAACCATCCATCCCGCCGTCGGCACGCCCCCCGGGGGGCCCCCGCGGGCCCCCTTCTGGAGAATTTGTCCTGTAGCCTCGGGAAAATCTCGCCGTCGACGGCCTCGATGGCGCCTTCGACGGCCTCGATGGCGCCTTCGACGCCATAGTGTAATTCTCCACATTTTGGTCTGTTTTGCTCCAAATTCACTCCTTTTTTGCATCTTTTTGCTCCCTGACCCTAATTCATCATTCCTGCAACAAAACATCAAAAATACCTTTCTTTAAAGTGCAATATCATTAAAAACAGTATAAAAGAGGTATGAAAATCTCAACCTATTTTCTTTTGGTCAGTTAAGCCTGGGTGTTGGTCTGGGGCTAAGGCACTCACTTTCACTCACTAAACTCACTCTCATTCACAAATCCTCACAACCCTAAACCGAATATTTGTTGACTTTGATCCTTTGATCTTCTGGGAGACTCATGTAGATGTCCCATAAACCCACTAGTCCTAGGCTAGGTTTTAGCTTAGACAAGTACATAGAGGACCCAAATGGGGATTCCATTGGTCCATGGCTGATATAAGGGGTTGTCACCCCAATTCTATAAAAAATATCCAACTTGGCCTTTTGCCCTAAATTCCCCCAAATTACTTAGATACCCTTGGAGCTCTAAATTTGGCCAAAATTTCCAAAATTCTTAATTCCACCCAAGAATCCACCCAAAATACCCAAATTTGCCCAAAAATCATTTCAAACCTTTTCAAAATACCAAAGTTACCCAAAACTACCCAAAAATTCCAAATTTACCAAAATACCCCTAAAATAGCCAAAATTACAAAAAAACTCTTGGCACCCCAAATCCCAAAACCTCCAAAATCTCTTCAAATGTTTCCAAAACCAATTTAGACCCTCCAATTAAACCCAATTTGGCCAATTTGACCATTTTTTAATTGACCATTTTGACCAAAACCCCCAAATTATCTTTAAAAGCCCAATTTTCCAAAATTCACCTCAAATGTTTATCAATTTGAGCCCAATTTTCTTAAAAATCAATTTTAAACTTAAATAAAACTTTTATAAATACAATCTAAAAAAATTTAAAGCCTAATTAGCCCATGATTTGAGCTCAATTTTGATCTAATTCAAGCCCCAATTTTGGCCCTCTGACTTAATCCCACCAAATTGAACCCCATAGCCTACTCAATTTACCATAATTTTTATTTAAAACTCTTCATAGCAATCCTATACATCAAACTTGACCTTCAATTGGCCTTGGTGAAGCCTCAATTGCATTCAATTTTAACCTTAGCCCAAAAATTCCTAAATTTCCCCCAAATTGTCTATGTCCCCAAATTCCACCAAATTGATTGCCCTACCCCCAAACTCTTCAACAATCAATTTGGACTTAGCCCAACCTAGACCCAAGTTTAGCCCAACATGCCCAAATTGACCAAAATTCCAAAATCCTTCAAATTGAACCCCCAATTGGACTCAAAATCATTTCAATCCTTCACCAAAAATCTTCATTACAATCATATACACAATGTTGATCAATAAATTGGGCTCAAAGTCATGGCTAGCTTAGCCCAAACCCAACTTTTGGCCATTTTTACCCACATTGAACCCATGCACCAAAATTGACCTAGCCATGTCAAATTGACCAGGGCAATACTTCTACAGCCAATTTTTTGACCCTAGTGACCAAGCTTGACTCACTTAACCCACCCTAGATGAGCCATGGACCAAAGGTACCCTAAATCAAGGGATTTGTTTCCTAAATTGCTTAAGCCAAAGGGATATTTGCCAAAACCCATCATCAGCCCAAATTAATGGTTGTGACAGATTCCTTTGGCTCATCTGACCTCCTTGCCACCTCCCCTGGCCCTGCCAGCCAGCCTAGTCACCTGAGCACCTCAAAATTGAGGGAAACCACCCCTAAATCAAACCCAATCTCAACCTTAGGGGCCAACTCACCTTGATTAAGCTTTAGAGCTTCTTAGCCCACCACCTCAGCAGAATTTTCCACCAAAGGCCAAGCTCTGAGCTCCACTCTCCGACCATGGACATAAAATGGGCTCTTCCCAACCAAAGGAAGGGTGTTGAAATTTTCTCAAGGAGACCCTCCCAAATAGCCCCCCCCAAATTCCCCCTTTAGCCTCTTTGAGACCTCCTCAGTGCAATCCAACCACCTACTTGCCCTCATTTCCCTTGTCGGAGCTTAATTTTTTAGCTCAATTCCTTGCCATAGATAGGACATTCTCCACCACACCTCCACATTGCACTAAATCTCAACAAAACTCACTCACACATTCACCACAGTGAAAGGAGAAGACGCCCCATCAAAGCCACCTCACAGAGAGCCTCCACACTAGACTTTGATCAACACCCAAATTCGGCCTTGAACGAATTTGGGTCTAGAACTTTCACCACGACTGGAGGCCCAATCCCTAGCCTCCTTGGACCTCCACGAACGTGCCGATCACCTCTTATTGAAGCTTCCATTCTTACAGCAAAGGTATTGAACTTCCCCTCTACCCGAACCTATTTTGATTCTCCATGTGATTAGGGTTAGTTTAATTCCATGTTTATTATATAAATATGTTCATTTCACTTAGACGAGTCTATAAGATCAAACTCGAGGTCATTTGATTGAGAAATGAGAGAGATCTTAAGGTTTTGGGGTTAACGGTCACGGATTTTGGCTATCGAGGATGATGACGCAGAGCCATTAGATGGCGCGTGTATCAGACGGATGGCTAGGATTACGTTGGACGGGAACTTAATACATAAAGCAAGGGCAGAGTCAGCGGCTACGTGGATAACAACATCCAACGAGAGAGCGCCACGCAGAGCTTCGGAGCTGCCATAGGTTGATGCGGCGCCGCATGTTTAAGTATAAAAATAGGGTTATTTTTTATTTAATTAAATCAGCTACCTTCAAAAATCCATATCTTGGTGTGAAAAAAGCACAAAAATAAAAGAAAAAAACCCTAGTCCTCAGTGAATAGAGGGGAACAATATGGAAATGGTTTGAAGATTAGTTGATGTATATCTTTTTAATTAATTAAATACTATTTTGAGTATTTTAACTCTCCATACATGTAGACATTTCACCATGGCTTGATATTTTGAAATTTTGTTGCCTTGCATGGGGGAAATTCTCTGACTTTTTCAAAGTCAGAGGAGATCCCTAGACAGAGATCCATATTTTTTAAGTTTATGTCCATCATTTGCATAAATTAATCATAATAATTAGCATGTAACTTAAAAAAATACAAGAAAATTTTGGTAGGTTCACAATGACCAGAGAACCCTAGGAAAAAAATTGTCATGGGTCAAGTCATTAAGAACACTCCTAATTTTGATAAAACCCTAAGATACAATGAAAATTATTTTGGGAAAAATAAACATCTAAATGACTTGATTTTGATTCTGTACTATAATTTAAAGTTCAGAGGACTCCCCATAAAAATTTCAAAATATTTGGAGTTCATTTGACAACCTAATTTGATTTTCTAAGTTAAATAGCATTTTTGACACTAAATTTATTTTTAAGAGTTAAAATATAACTTTAAAAAAATATAAAATTGGTTTTAGGAGTTCTCTATGATTAGAGGGATTTTCTAATAATTAAATTGAAATTAAAATAAAATTTCCATTTTTTTTAATATATTTTGAATATTCAAATAAACAATAATAATAATCATAAAATTAATAAAATTCATGGAAATAATTTAAATTATTTCCTAAGTACTTAGAAGCAATTGGAATATTTTTCATAATTTTCTAAGTGAAGACATTGAATTTTAAAGCTTAAAAGTAATTTTCAAAGGCTAAAAGAAGGATTTTTCTTAATTTTTCATTTAAATAATTCTAATAATTCAAATAAAAATCATAAAAATGTAAAATTTGTTTTTCTGGGTTTTTTGACTTTAGAGTGATTTAATAAAAATGAAAAAGTTTATTTTCCACATTTGAAATATTTTTCAATTAATTAATACTCCAGAACTTAAAATAATTCTACTAATTGAAATAAGACTTAAAAAATCATGAAATTTTGTCTTAGTGGTTCTCTAGTATAGGTCTACCTCCAGTAAAAATTTTAAGTGATTAGCCTTTTTCTTGGTCAAGTTATTGAATTTTCTTTGAAAAATTTTATTTTTACACGTAAATAATTATATAAATTAAATTAAATTTTGGAAAATCACATTTTCTTCTCTGATGTCTTAACTGACTCATGAGTGAGGTGGGTTTGAAAATTCCAAAATCATTTTGAATTAAATTTGATGAATTATGAAGTGATAGAGGCTTTTGGGCAAAAGTGCATTTTTGAAAATCTAGCCCTAATTAACATTTAGTCTTAATTCAAGAAAGAGAAATGGGAAATCTTTGATCTTAATTAACATGTTCATATGATTGAAACAAAAGGAATTAATTGGTAGAAACCAATTTCACTTTTCTTAATTAAAGAATAAATTTGTAATTTTCTAAATTTTCTTAAATCATTGAGATTTGGAGGTCTATTAAATTAAATAATCCTAGACTTGGGGTATGATTTTGGATGTTAATAACTCACTAATTTAATACTCCTATTTGGTGTTCAAATGACATTCAAACTTTTTAATGATGAATCACTATCACTTAAAATTCAACTTCTTTAAAAAATTACTAATGTGTCCACCAAGGTCTTAAGGGCTTAGTAGTGACCTAAGCTAAAACAAATTTGGTTAAATGAGGATTAGAAAAGTGAATGAAACTAGAAATTGAATACCTTTAAAACACTACAAGCCCAAGTTAAAGCTAAAGTTGGATAAGTGTCTTAATAGCATTAACTTGCCCCTTTTAATGGTCTTCACCCACATAATTCTCAAATTAAATGACAAATGATAATTACCATACTCTTAGAGATAGTTAAAACATTGATTGTCACTGAACACTAGAGGTATTTACAGGTTGAATTATTAAGCAACATAATAAGTTTAAATGAGTTTGAGATTTTTTCATCAGGTGGTGAGAGGGAAGCATGAACCTGTTGGATACCTCGAAGGTCTATTAAACTTACTGTGTTTTGCTTAATGAAATTATCCTCAGATGAATTAATAGAGGTTCACCAAGATATGATTTAGGATTTGGAAGATCACCAGAACTTTATTTTTCCACTTTACATAAAATGCCCTTACATACATTTTGAGTTTCAGGTGGTGGAACGAGAAGAGCATTTTGAGTTTCAGTTGATCAGTTGATGATGACGGGAAGACCATCCATGTACGCTTTTATTTTTTTTGCATTTCTATTTTCCCATACTTTACTTTTCAATATGTTACTGTACTTACTCACCTGCATGTATGAACAAAAAACATAGACCTGCATGTATGAACAAAAAACACAAACCTGCATGTTAAACAACGATGTTACCCTGCATGAAAACTAAAACTGTTAGGATAGCCATAAAACCAAAATCAAAACTAAAATCAACCAAGATAAAATTCACCGCCACAACATTCAAAATATAAAACAACTCAAAATTTAATCACAAACATCACAAAACAACAACTGCAACTAAATTAAGACGTCTCTATCAGATGATCGGGAATCCCTCAGAGGAGGTAACCTACGGTTGCTAACGAGGCTTCCCACAGTCTAAATGAAATCATGGAACTCATTAAGTTGAGTTTAGTAAATTTATTTGAACTAATATAAAATAGTGGTACCGGAATGAGGGAACCGTAGGATCCTTACCAGTGTCACTCTAATCAACTTTCAAATGCCCTATAACATTTAAAGAACTTTAACCATAGGGTCATATGATTTGACATCATAACCTGACACATTAGAAAACTTAAACTTTTCACGGTAAGGAGCTTGGAGCTAGCATTGTGGGCAGCACAACCATCTTCAACAGGAAAACACGTCAACATCAACTAAACCAATTTCCTTCCTTAGAATTAAATAACCAAGCTACATGACTTTGAGGTAGTTTGCTTATGCAACGTAAACCCTCACCTTATCATTAGGCCTTTGTATACCTCTACTGTACAATATAAGCCCTAATTCGTCTTAGGATTCTGAGGTTATCGTTCGTCACGGCCTAAATCCTCACATCTTTCAGGCTATTTTTCTTATTGTTTCACACAAATGTAAGCCCTAAACAAATAAAATTGGCAGGATGAAACACTCAAATAATTTCTTCTCAAAATTGAAGCCAAATAATGGGATAGATTGGGAAGCCACTGAGGTTCTCCTCTGGATCCATGACATCCCGTAGTTCTTCCTCCATTGGATTCTACAATAAAATGTTCCAAATTTGAGCTATTCTCATTTCATACCTCTTTGTCCAATTTCGTTGAAAAGTCCTATCCTTTTGAACTCCTTGAAGATAATATTCCCTAATTTTTAAAGAGAGTTTTCTTAGGTGACTTCGGTTATCTAAGATGTAATTAACTATAGGAGCTTGCCCTTATAAGAAGCTTGTACGAACCTAGCTTAATATAGACCCTATTTAATTCTTCATATTAAAGTTTATCCTTCGTGATAGATACAGGATTTGAGGTACAGTGCTCTTTCATTTAAACTATGAAAAATATGGGGTCAGTTTGATTTCATATTTTTCTAAAACTAAATATATATGTAAATTAAAATGTCCTTCTAAAGCGGGCGACGGGATTTTGATTCTGGCGACCGACAGCTTCCAACGGGCAACTCCTCCAACCAAAATAGTGCCGATAGTCATTTTATGAAATTTTATGTCCAAGCATAATTCCTCCTGCAACCATAAATTGATATTTTTCCCAATTCAATACAAGATTAGTCTTTTCAAAATGTTCCAGAACTTTCTCTAAACGATTTAAACATATTTTGAATGAAGTTTCAAATATAAAAAAATCATCCTTAAAGACTTCAATCACTTTTTCAATCAAATCACTAAAAATTGACATAACACATATTTGAAATGTTGCAGGGGCATTACATAATTCAAAAGTCATTCGCCGAAAAGCAAAAGTTTCATAAGGACCAGTAAATGTTGTGTACTCTTGATCCTATGGAGCAAAATGTATTTGATAATAACCTATATATCCATCTAGAAAATAAAAATATTTATGAAAAATATTTATGCCCAACTAATCCCAACTAATCTATCCAACATCCAGTCCAAAAAGGGTAAAAGAAAATGATCCTTTCTGGTGACAAAATTTAATTTTCTTTAATCTATGCAAATTCGCCAACCAGTAACTTTTCTTTTTGATATCAATTCATTATGCTCATTTATTACTATAGTCACACCTCATTTCTTTGGAATATAGTGAATTGGACTAACCCAAGAACTTTCTGAAATATGATATATTATTCCAGCTTCTAACCATTTTAAAATTTCTTTCTTTAATACTTCTTTCATCATAGGATTTAATCTTCTTTGAGGGTTAGCTCTTTGTTCATGTTGATCTTCTAATAAGATTCTATGCATACAAATTAAAGGACAGATTCCTTTAATATCAGCTAATGTCCATCCAAAGGCTTTCTTATATCTTTTTAAAATTTCCAACAACTGTTGTTCTTACAAATCAATTAATTCTGATGATACTATAACAGGTAATTTAGATAAATTTCCTAAAAATGAATAATTCAAATGTGTAGGAAGTGTTTTCAGTTCTAGTTCAGGGGGTTTCTCAATAGATGAAATCAATTTCTTGTTACTTTATGTAGGATCTAACATTTCAAATCTTTCCTGAACATAATTCATATCCTCTTTACTCACTTTCATAGATTCATCTTAAATTCTATCCTCATCTTGATATTCCATATATTCCTTTCTAAATTCCCTTTCAAAAGTTTTCTTGAATTATTCATTACTTAAATATTCATTAATATAAGCATTCAATCTCTTGCTTGCTCTTTTGTAGGGTATCACATTGATTTTGCAATAGTAAATGTAACCTCTTGATCACTAACTCTCATAGTTAGTTCTCCTTTCTGCACATCTATTAAAGTTCTTCCAGTGGCTAGAAATGGTCTTTCTAAAATGATAGGAATTTCTTTATCTTCCTCCATATCTAATACAATAAAGTTCACAGGAAAGATAAATTTATCGACTTTTACCAAAACATCTTCTATAACTCCTTTAGGATAGGTAATCAAACGATCAGCTAACTGCAGAATTATAGTTGTAGGTGAAATATCTCCTAAGCACAACCTTCTAAAAATTAATAATGACATAAGATTAATTCTGACTCCCAAATCACGTAAAGCTTTTCCATAAAATTGTTCGCCAATTACATAAGGAATTGTAAGACTTTCAGGTTCTTTAAGTTTTTCAGGAAGTTTTTTTGAATTATAGCGCTACACTCTTTAATGAGTGCAATAATCTCATTATCTACAAACTTCCTTTTCTTATTAGGTATATCATTCATAAACTTCACATAGCTTGGGTTTTTGTTTCAAAGCTTCAACAAATGGAATGTTTATCGTTAATTTCCTCAAAATTTTCAAAAATTTTGAATATTGATTATCTCTATATTTCTGTTCCAATCTTTGAGAAAATGGAGGTGATGGTCTTTCTACAATGATTTTCATTGGCTTAATAGGATTTTCTGCTTCAAAATGAAAATCTTCACCATGTTTTTCATTTTTCACCTCATCTTTTTCAACTTCAACTTCTTGTTGAACTTTTTTTTCTAATTCTTTTTCACTTATCAGTTGAATAACTTTAATTTGCTCTTTGTTTTGATCTTTAGGATTTACTTCAACATTACTAGGCAATGTTCCTGGAGGTCTATTGCTAAGTGCAATAGCAATACGTCCCAATTGATTTTCCATGTTTCTGACAGTAGCTCCTTGACTTTGTAATTGACTACCCATATGCAATGTCAATTCTTCCATTGATAACTTTTTCTCCTTACTCTACAAATTATTAAAACCTGGGGGGTAATAAGGTTTATAAGCTTGGTTCCCTTGATTGTTGGAGTTTCCCAATGGGTTCGCAGTGTTGTTTTCCCATTGTGGATTTGCAGCATTATAATTATTATTACTCCAACAAAAATTTGGATGTTTCTTCCAACCATGATTATAATAATTGGCATAAGGATTATTAGAATGATTATTTATTGCATTTAAAGTCTCATAAGAAGATTGAGATTCTATCATATGTCCCAATGAGTTCTCCTTAAGCACAAGTGTTGTCTAAGACTAATTCATTCCATGTTGATCTATCTTCTTTGATATAGCAGCTATTTGGGCATCTAAAATAGATATTGCATCAGAATCATGCATACTAACTACTCTTTTTGGATTTACCCTTTCAAAGGATCATTGAAAATTATTAGTAGTCATCTCTTCAATTAATGAATATGCTTCATCGAATGGTTTTAACATTAATGATCCACCAGCAGTAGCGTCAATTATCGATCTAAGAGATCCAACCAACCCATTATAGGAAGTTTGAATTATTAACCCATCAAGCAATGCATGGTGTGGAAACTTTCTAAGGAGATCTTTAAATCTTTCCTAGGCTTTATAAATTAATTCCCCTTCAAACTGACAAAAAGATGTGATATCATTTCTAAGCTTAGCAGTTTTTTGAAGGTGAGAAATATTTAGATAAGAATTTTTGTGATAAATATCCCCATGTTCTGATAGATCCAAGTGCTAATAAGTTTAACTACATCTTAGCTTTATCCCTCAGTGAAAAAGGAAAAAGTCTATGTCTGACAATATCATTTGACACTCCATCATATTTAAATGTAGCACACAATTCTAAAAAAACTAGCAAGGTTTAAATTATGATCTTCAGTAGTGTTCCTTCAAACTGATTGTTTTGTACTATTTGGATAATAGCAGGTTTAAGTTGAAATGAATTGGCAACTACACAAGGATTTTGAATACTCAAATGAATTTCATCTGCTGTAGGATTTGCACAATCTCTTGAAGTTCTCTGATGATGTTCATTTTCATTTCTAACATTATTTAAATTGTAAGCCATTTTGCTAAACTGATCTTTTTTGTTGTTTTTAAATTTTTCTAGCAGTTCTTTCTAACTCAGAGTCGTAAGGTACTAAGTTTTCATATCTTACACTACACATAAACTGAATAAAATAAGTAATTAAAAATAAGCAAACACACTAAAATAAGAAAATATCCAAATTAAACTTCAAACACACTCCTTTTTTTAATATTTATTTTTAAAATAAAATCAAATGAAATACTAATATTTTCTGTTACTTCCCCGACAACGACGCTAAAAAACTTGACACAGAGACTTGTATATATAAATATTTTTGAAGTTGACACAACTTAACGATGCCAAAAACTCGATGTAAGTAGATTTATAATAAAAATGCAATATAATCCTAACAAAATACATTTTATAAATATAATTTATTCTTTAAAACCCTTTTTAAACAGCTAAATCTCTCTAAAATATCAATGCAAGTATACGCATCGTTCAAGTAATAGAAGGCTCTAATGGAATCCTAGATATCGATCCCATAGGGAAGTAGAAAAATCCTAAAGTAAGTTATGAAAATTATTTTATAGTAAAAACAAAAAATAAAAGTAAAGTGCAAAATTTAAAAATTGACTACACAAGTGAATGCTAATTAAAATGCGAGTGCTATAAATAACATTGACTAATCTATAGTTTGGTCTTTAATTCTGTGGTTAGGCTGGGAGGATACCAGTTTCTACTCCAGAGCTGCCACTATTCCCTCCCCTGAGGGCTAACAATCTCGCATTAGTTTCCAATCAACTGAACCCAATTGGGGGTTTTTAAATGTCACCTTAAAATCTCCAATTCTACATCCAACAAAAGTATATTTCGCTATTTATTTGCACACAATCCCATGGATGACATACTCTTCTATGAAATTAAAAGTGATTCTCCCTATGTTGTGGAAATCATATCTCATTTAGGAACATATGTTTCTCAACAAGTTAAACATTTCAATTGGCCAGATAGAAAAGTAAATGAAGATCGGAGTTCAAATCATCACAAATTATTATCATTTAAAACGTTAGAAAACAAAATCTATTATTCACAAAACCATATCTTCAAAGTTAGGAGAAGGATAAAGAAGACCACTCAGAATTCAAGAGAAGGATACGATAAAGCACGAATTTCATATGTAAAAATAATTTTACAAAATAAAAGAAAATAAAATACAATTTATCTCACAATTCTTCTCAAGCAAATCCTAAGTAGTTCTCTCCAAGTTTTTCTCTCTTTACAATCACTCCCAATCCTCTCTTAGAAATTTAATGAAAAAGAAATCTCTCACATTCCCTCTCATCATACAAACCTAGAAGAAAATCTCATCTTCTGTCTCTCTCTAACTCTCACACTACACCACAAAAGCCTCTTCTTTTTGTCCCCCCCTCGCCTCTTCAAGTCTTCTTCTTTTATTTTGGGTTGCCTCCTTTGGAAAAGAGTTCAAAACTCCCTCCAAAAACTCCTCCAAAAGTTAACTCTTTTGAATTCAAAAGATGTGTCATTTGATCCAAGAGTCATATTCTTTCATAAAAGAACCTTCCAAAGTGTTTAGATGCATTGAATTACTCCAAGAGGTGTGCAGAATAAGTGCCCCTTTAAAAATTCGCACAAAATTCATCTTGAACTACCTTAATTTGAAAAATTTGTCTCTGGCGCATGATGCGCCAGCTCTCTAGATTTTGGCACTAGAATCCAAAATTGGCTCTTTTTGCTCCAAATTTCATCCTTTTTGCCATTTTTTGCTCCAAATGCCTAAAAATGACATACCTGCAATGAAAACACAAAAATACCCGTCTTTAAAGTACAATATCACAAAAAATAAGTATAAAATAGATACTTAAGACAGTATATTATTTTTGTGTATCAACAGACATCTTCTTATTTGGGTCCCGATCGACCCCCTTTAGGAGGTCGACTTCGGAGTCCACATCGCCTCCAAGAAGAGAATGAAGTACAAGGGAGACACGTGTTGTGTTGAAACCATCTCCCTTGGGTTAATTAAGGTGATGCCTATCCCCTCTGCTCATTGGTTGGTTGACTCAAGGGAATTTACTCTCTAGAGGCTCACCCTTGGGACTCTGAAGTTTTAAAAAGAGTCTCCTGGGTACATCTGAGGCCCCTGCACCAGCCTAGACATAAAAAAAAAAGATAAAAGGTACAAAAATATAAATTATTTTTCTTATCGACGCCTGATTTACTCGAAGACTTCATCAGCCTAGTGACTAGGTCCTCCCTCTACAGAGGCTCCTTCACTCTAGACGTTTTCTTTCCAGCCTTTGCTGCTACTGCCTTGATCCTTTCCTTCTCCCTCTCATCAAATTTATCTAATTCATATCTCCAAAAACCTCGATCCACAATACCCTATCGATAACATCCCATTCGATAAATTAGAACACTAAGAGATTGTTCCCCTCGATCATATCAATGTAAAAGCAAATGTGCTCTTATAGCTTCTCCAACCTCACTACCTCCTCAACCTCATTGATGAGTGGCAATCATGAACTTGGACTACTAATCTTTTATCTTATTCTTGAGTCCTAGTACCCGAAATTTAGGACCATTCGAGAACACCGCATAGTCATCCCGATCAAGCTTGAAGCCGAAGAAATGTATGAACAACTCAATCAACCATGGAACCTCCACCAGCCAAAGGTAGATGACGAAGTTCATCATGATTTGGATGGAATTTGGATTGAACTAACCAGCAACGATACCATAACTATTGAGAATGGATCACATATTACTGCAAGATGGCAACCTCAACTCGTACTTGAACCGATACATGTACACCACCAAGCTACCCTAGTAATCACCTACTAATGTTTACCTCTTAACAGCAGCTTGGATCAAGACGTCTGACCTGCAGATGTACATTTTGAAAAATTTCGTTGCCTGTCTCGCAGAGACGACCGATGATACTATCGATGAGTTTACATCGAAGAATTCAGAAGAGAACTTGGAAGTCATGATATGGACAGGAAGGGAGAGGAGAAAAATCACAAAAAAATGGAGAGAAGCAATATAAAAGAATCAAGTATCCATTTCACAAGACATATAAACTATGGTAGAACTTGAAACACCATAGAAACAATAAAATACTTTTGTCAAATTAAAGCATGAGAAAAATTTTAAATCAAAGGCGCATAATGATGAATCAATAAACATAGAGAAATAAGGATTTATAAATAAAACATACATGTATAAATTAATTCATGAGATAAAATACATTTATGTTTGTGCTTTCCATTTGAGATTATCCACTCAGAAAGAAAAAAATTTAACAAAATTATCAATCTTTGCCTTAAGGGGGAAATACCCTAATTGGATAACCACTTGAACGTTAACTCTCCCCATATCCTGACCTTATCTATCCTATTCATTTCATAACGTAGCAGGGAGAATAAATCCTCCTCCCAAATGATGGGGTCTTTATTCCTTTGAGAGAAGATAGATCCGTCATCAAATCCAAATCAAAGGAGGTGAAGAAGCACGCTTGTTCTTCGATCATTTTTTTCCATCGAAAAAGGTTGAAAGGCAGGCTGGGAGGCACTAGATGATGAGGGATCCAAAGAAACATTTTGTTCATCCTCCACCTGAACATCTAGAGGTAAGAGGTTAAACTTTAGGTCTTGGCTTTGCCCTTCCCTCAACTTTGGAAAGGTTGGAGGAGGAGCATTTTAGCCGACTTGATCATCATTCGAAAGGCTACCCTCGTCAAGTGATGCTTTTTCACTACATAGTCACCCTCTACCCCCAGAAAACCTTCAACAGAGTAGTCATTATTTGATTCGGAAGAACCTACCTCTACCACTAGAGCCTTTGCCTTTGATACGACAATCTTTCTTGGTTGTTCAATCTTGAAGCTAGATCTCGCCCTCTTATTCATGGCCAAGTCTACCAAAGCTCGAGCCTCCTTGCCAAAGAACTTCAAAAACTTTTACCCTTCCATGATCAAAACCATGAAGCATATGGGAAGTACCTTTGGAATAACACTCAAAAGATAAGTACCCACACCTCGTTTATAATGACTTTGGCGTGGAAATCAAGAAGTTAATTATTGTGCATTAAATAGTCATGATTGTCTTAAGTTGTTTTAAAATTTAGAATCTCTTTTCTTTATCGTAGTTATCGCTATCAATGAGCAAGAGAAACATATAATTTTAATATGTAAATCAACAATGTTCCAGTATAGATCACAAAGACATCTCATGGATGGTGAAAGAGCTGACGTGGCCTCGCAGGATCTACCTAGGACGAACCAATACCGCATGCCCAGTTGGCCAACCTCACATACCAGAAAGGTGGTGCCGCTTAGATGGGTGAGGGGTGGATCACTCTTGTAGAATCCACCAAACTAGGTCCGCTCAGACGAACCCCCTCCTTCCAACTCAGATAACTCAAGAAAGTGAAATGAATCCCTGGTTCCAAGACGGTTGATGTGGACTTTGGCAAACAACCACCTAGCTTGGTGGCTGCCAATCCAAGTGGTTGCTCGTCCACGTAGGCTCATTTCTACATAGTCGCCCAGCCTAATAACTGTTTGACAACACTCGAGGGTACCATGGGGATATTCATGTACGGACAAAAATACCCTCGCCGAAACTACGTACTTAGGGGTATAACATGTACAAAAACTCATTCCTATAAATAAGGAGTCCATTTCATGAATAAGGGTTACGAAAAACTTATTATTCATCGTTGTGCTATTGCTCTCTCTTTCTCTCTCTGTCGCTCTCACTCTCCCATAGCTCAGCGCTCTATTTTTTAGGCAGTTCTCTCAGACAGATTAGGTTTCAACATATACCTTTGCACGGAGTCAACAATGATGATTTAGAAAGATTTTGGCAAATGTGAATCATAAACACTCTTCTTTTTACATTCTCAAGATTTTTTTTTTGTTTGCTATGATTAAAGAGTATGGGAGAGGAGGCTATGATAGAAAAATAGAGAAGTACTTCAAGGGTGGCAGGATTGAGGCCCAATGTACGTGGTGATGGCAACTAAGTTGTTAGGTTGTTGGTTTATGTGGCATGAAAAGTAGGGTGTATGGGCTGAGCAGGGCTCAGAGAGGGGCTTTGGTAAATGGGTTGAGCCGCTGAGGCAAGGGCTGCAAGGACAACTACGGCGAGGGACTAGTTGTGCACGCTAAGGCGGTTTGCAACATGAATTTATGTTAAATAGGATTTATCAAATCTAGTAAATTCGATCATTATTTTGATGGAGATGAATCTCGTGATCGACAGTGAAGTAAAATCTATAATCTACCTCTCAATCGGATTCATTACATTTGGATTTTAGAAACGGTGCACGAAATGATTATTTTTTATTTTTTTTATATTTGGCTAAGTTTAAGTTATATTAGAACTAATTCCTATTAAAATATGTTACCAAACTTCCCTAAGCCTAGAAAGAAGTGGAGAGAGTCTTGACGTTTAGCCTACACCACATGAAATAGAGAAGAAATTGGGGAGAGGGCATGGTTTTTCGTCGATTGGATGGGGAAGGACAGTGGGAGATGGGGCCGAATTTGGGACTGTGCTAGGCGAAACCGGGGG
>NW_018243875.1:189906-217095 GCF_001263595.1 Phalaenopsis equestris | reverse complement strand
GGGGATCCTTGCTAGTTTTACAACAAAGGGACAAAGAGCCCGTGCACTGGAAACAACTTGCGGTTGCGGGGCCTGCTGCTTTAGGAGGGAGCAGGCTGGTGAGTATGAACTTTGAACGGGGGGTCACGGCCTCACTGGAGTGTGCGGGAAGAGGCGAGGGTTGCACTAGAGGTGTTGGGACAATGGTGGCTCGAACGATAGAAAAGGCCAACTGGTTCGATCAATTTGGGAGAGCCTGAAAGCTAACAAAATATTATGCTTTCGGACAATCGCTGCGATTCACTGTAGGTCTTTTTTTACATTTTCCGCTCTTTTTGGTGGATCACAGCCGTTCTTCGGACGCAACATACCTCCAGATTCTGAACATAATATATTTTCCGAAAGTGGGTTTGATGAATTTGAATGTGACATTTAATTTTTATTATAATTAAATGATATATTTAAAAAAATACTGAAATCAAAATTATCTTCACATCCAACTCCAAGTGTCGACCTTCGACAACACATCTAAGCGGCGACAATGGGTAACCGGCGATAATTTTTGGATTTCATTTTTTAAAAATTTACCACTAAGATAAATATATATCTCCAAAATTACTTCTATAAAAAATATTATTTAATTTCTTTCGGGAAAGCCTAAGCCTTTTATTTAATTGTGAATATCATGATATTTTGAGCTTTAATATTTTTTTTGTTTATTTAATTTTGTTAAAATATGTCAATATTTTGAGTTAGTTCGGAGCAACCATATTACCTTCGTTATTAAAAATTTATAGAATTTATCATTTACCTTTTTTTTTTGGAGAAACCAAAGCCTTACAATTAAATTTAAATGCATTAATTTTTTTATTTCACATATTAATTAATTTTACATAGGGTTTATGATAATAATGCATGCTTAATTTTTTTAGGAATTACTGTTGCTTATAAATATGCTGATAATTTTTAATTGGATATTTTAGAGTTGACAAATGAAGGAAATGCCTCTATCATTAAATTTTTAAGAAAATTAATATTTATTGATATCATAATTAAGGAAACATAAGCCTTAATTTAAATTTAAATTTAACTGATTTTATATATTTATCTTTATTATATTAACTTTGAACCAAACAATGATTCTAGTGAATAATTGATAATGCATGAAGTTTTGTCTTTGATAATAGTGTAGATGCTGAGACTCCTATGATAATAAGCGTACATGGTCCAGTTTCAGCATGAAGGAGGTCTTACATGCTTGTACATTTTGGGTGCTTCAGTAGGTGCTTTTAAGAATCACAGGGTTGCCTATAATCGATAATACTTCATGTGCTGTAAAATTATCTCCTTCAAATCAACTCCATCATCATCCCGTGTGACCACATATGCTCGTAGTCTTCCCAATCAGCACCTCATTTTTTCTTCTACCATCAACATGCACACAATTAGGTACCACATACTCCGAATAGATCTTAGGCGCTCATCAAAACTGGCATGCAACACGCTTTGGAAGGTGCCACGTTATACAGTGCTAGATTAACAATGGCACCATAGCCTCGCCCCCTTTTATTCCATACAAGCTTGGGCTACATTTGAGGGAGAAGAGCAGAAAGCTCCCTACATGAGGGGGTGCTAGAGAGTGTGCATAAAGGGACCTCTTTTACATGTCAAAGAATCCTCTATTTGTAGAGAGAATAGAGGGGGGAGGAGATTACCTTTATGCTCTTCTTATAATGGGTGTCATGAGGGGTACTTTGTTCTTTTTGCTGCTCGAACTTGTTGTGTGTCAGGCCGGAGGAGGAGGTGGTCGGCCGGCTGGCGGGTGAGGTGGCTGGCCAGAGGGCGGTTGGCACGTTTATATAATATTTATGTAAAATCTTTTGTTTTTTAAGAGTTTAGTCGGCCATGGTGATCAACTAGAGTAGTGAGGCGGTCGGCTAAAGGATAGCCGATAGGAGGAGGAGGTGGTCGGCTAGTGAGCGGACCGGCGGGCAAGCGAGGTGATCGGTCAGAGGGTGACTGACAAGATTTGGGTGCTAGTTATGTAAAATCTGTTATTTCAAGAGGTGGCCAGCCATGATGTTCCGCCGGAGAGGCGAGGCTGCAGACCAGAAGGGGAGGGGGCCGACTAATAAGTTTTGGTGGTGAAAGCAGATGTTAACGTAAAAGATTTGGATGTTATGCATGTACATTCTTCTTTTTTATTTTTCTATTTTATTTTATGTTGTAAGAGGTGGCGGCCATACTGGCTGTCTAGAGTGTTGGAGCGGTCATTTAGTGGGTGGTGAGCTGAAGGAGAAGGTAGTTGGCCGGCCGGCGAGATGGCCAACCAACAAGTTATTATTATTTTTTTCAAGTAAATTGCGGTTTTTTAAGAGTTAGTCGGTCATGATGGCTGAGTGGCTGAGGCGGTCGGCAGGGTGGTCCCTTGTATGGTTGTTTGAAGTGATAGGTTTTGCAGGTCTGTCATGGCTGGTGCATCTCTGGATACAACGATCCTTCCAGCTCAGCGAGGCTATATTTTTGGGTTATATATGATGTCCAATTGTTTTCACTTCTTGAAGGTGAATCTGCAATAAGAATGAAAAACTCATTAGTGCCAAAGCAACATTCATAAGCCTTAGATTTTTTGACTTCTTTTAGTGAATAAGTATTTTAGAGAGGTATTCATTTGCTAGTGCTTAGATCTTTAAAGAATAAAATCAAGCATAGATTTTTGAGTTAAAAAATACCCAACTCAAGCTTGCTCCTTACTCATTTTTCTTACCCTTGTTGAAATATCACCTCCGGCGAGCCTCACCTTACTCCTGGTCTTATGCAGTACAATCGCTGCCTTTGTGGGGGTAACCGCTGATACTAGATAGTGGGATGATTTGCACCTTAAACCTTACAGATCTTGTCACTTCAAGGCAGGTAACTACCTCCATAGCTTTTTCTAACTTGGGTTTTAGAATGGATTTTTTGTGCTTTCTTAAGGAGGAGAAGAAGTTTTGTTTTCTCTTACCGGATGAGAGAGTCAATTCAAGAGATAGATACTTGAAATTCTCGTCCTGGATGAGAGGCTAAATAATAGAAATAGATCTTGCTTGCTCGTCTAAGAGGTGGGGCATAGAAAAATTTTTTGCTCACCTCAAAAGGAGGCCCAAAGAGAGTCTCTTTTCTCAACCCATATGGGAGGCTTGAAGAGAGGTTACATGCTTACCCCGTAGGAGGCTTGAAGAGAAAGAATATTTTTATTTTTCATTTGAAATTCTTTTGTGGGAGAAAGGCTTAAGTGAGAAGAGACAGATGTATATATATATATATATATATGTATATATATATATATATATATATATGTATATATATATGTATATATATATATATATATGTATGTATATTTCTTTCTTATTTGTTTTTCATTTTGTATCCATGTTTCTTTTTATTACATATACTTTTCTCTTTCTTCCTTGATGAACAAAGAATAAACAAAATAAAGAGAGGATGCGCTTATCTCTTTTGTACATGGTCCTATTTCCCTTGGAATGTAAGAGGGAAATCTATTCCTATGTCTTGTCATTTTTTACTTTTTTTACTTTTTGCATTTTTTATCTTTTTTTTCTTTTTGACTTATCACATTCACATTAAGTCTCCATCTTCTTCTTCTTTTTCTCTTCATTTTCTTCATTTTCTACTTCTCTTTTCTCTGTCTTGATCATTCTCCAACCCTGTAAGCCTTTCTTTTTGGTCAGCCAGTGGGCAGCCAACCGGCGAGTGAGGTGGCCGGCGGCGATTGACACATTTTTATGAAATTTATGTAAAATCTATTGTTTTTTAAGAATTTGACCGACCATAGTGACCAGCCGGAGAGGAGAGGCAACCAACAAATGGATAGTCGTCCGGAGGAGAAGGTTGTCGGCCTGTGGACGAAGTGGCAAGGTATAGGACCTATTGGCAAAATTTGGGTGCTAATTATGTGAATGTGCTATTTTAAAGAGGTGGCCGACCATGTTGGTCGGTTAGAGAGGTGAGGCAGACGGCTAGTGGGATTGAAGGGGAGGTGGTTGGCCAATGGGTGGCTGAGTGATAAGTTTTTGTGGTGAAAATATAAGTTAATATAACAGATTTGGGTGTTATGTATGTAAATTCTCCCTATTTATTTTCCTATTTTATTTTATTTCCTTAGAGGTGGCTGGCTGGAGCGGCGAGGCGACCTGGCGGTTGGTATGCTGGAGGAGGAGGTGCTTGGCGAGTGGGTGGGCGGTCAACGGGTAAGGAGGCCGACCAAAGGGTGGCCATCATGCCTTTATTGTTATTTATTAATTTAAATTGCAGTTTCTTAAGAGTTGGCCTACCATGATTGCCAGGTGGCTGAGGTGGCCAAGGTGGCCATCCATGTGGTCCATCGTATGGTCGTCTTATGTGGTCATTCATGTAGGTCAGTGGTGGTTGACACATCTCTAGTGGCGACAATCCTTCCAGTTTGGTGAGATCATATTTGTGGGCTTTACAAGCATGTAACCATATTTGATGCCAGTAAAATTTCCATATAATCTACAATTAATTAATTTGATAATTTAATGTGTGAATAAATAAATAACCTGGAGAGATTGTGTTGTATCTGTCTCTATCAGATCATCAATCCCATTTCAATAAACTTGAACCAGAAACTCATTCAACTTGTAGTATATTCATAAATATTAGATGCTAATAAATGTGAAAAAGTATAAA
The DNA here is from genome assembly GCF_001263595.1 of Phalaenopsis equestris. Taxonomy (NCBI): domain Eukaryota; kingdom Viridiplantae; phylum Streptophyta; class Magnoliopsida; order Asparagales; family Orchidaceae; genus Phalaenopsis; species Phalaenopsis equestris. Next base: position 212,406 of record NW_018243875.1, on the reverse strand, counting down.
AGTGATAATAATAAATATAAATGTTGTTGACTCCCTTATCGTTAATGTTTCTTTAGAATGGTAAATGTAAGGCAGGTGACCAATATGAAATCTCCCCCAACAACAAAATTGTTGTAAATGTAGACAACTTGCCATGTTTCACTTGGTTGGGATTTGTTGCTTATTTAAATTCCTTATACAAAGTCCCTAAGACTATTGCTCTAATGGAGTATCGAGAAAATATTATCAAGTCCTTCACATGTGATGAAAGTTAAAGAGGAATATCTATAGAAGCTGTATCTAGTTAATAGGAATGTGAAAGTTTGATTTTTTTTGTAATTTTTTATAATTTGAAAATAAAGTAAGCAGCTATATAACTTAACTAAATACTTGCAAGATGAAGACAATATGAATAAAATATCGTTTTACTTTTCATGAATCGGTAACAAGTATAGAAATTCTTTTGTGGAAGTAATATAATTGTGTTGTGCCAAATAAAAGCAATATTATGCCATAATATTCTTTACCCATACTACAGATGCTATAAAGAACATCGACTAATCTATAGTTTGAATAGTCTTGAAGTCGGGTTAGTTAAGAAAGATACTAGCTCTCACTCTAGACTTCCCTCTTCTCCCTCCACCTAGGGGCTAACATCTCGTAACAAAATCTAAAATTATAAATCAAATTGGGGGCTTTAGTCTGTCACCCTAAATTCCTCTAATTCTACACCCTTCAAAGTTTATTTTCTTATTTATTCACACTCAACCCCAAGAACTATATTCTCATTCATGAAATCTAATGTGATACTTACCATTTGTTGACTGAGATAATACCATCTCAGATCTTACATATTCTCACAACAAGTATTAACATCTTAATTGGTCAAATTAATAAGTGAATGAAGTACAATGTTTAAAATCATCACAACTTCTTTCAACATTAAAGTCTAATACTTTACACAACTTCTCTCAAATACTTAATCACTTATCATTTTAAGGAAAAAGATAAAGAAAACTACTCAGAATTCATGGAGAAAACACAACCACACTTGAGTTTGAAAGTATAAATCATGCACACAAACAATAAGTTTAAATTAAAACCAAATGTAATCACAAAGATAAACACTTATCTCAAATCCTCTCCATCAAATGTCTTGAAGTTCCTTTGAATCTCTTCCTTCACTCACAATACAAACTAAAACTCAAAATAAAAAGAAAAGGTGTCCGACGGCGGCGGCGTATGGTGGTTACTCTGGATGGATGGATGATGAGTGGTGATTGACCTCTTCCTTTGATGATCCAAGCCTCATTTAATAAAAATCCAAGAGGTGTCTTGGTTTCTCTTCAAAATGTGTTTCAATTCAGTGAATCTTCTAAAAGTTGCCTTCTTTCAAAAGCCAATTGAATGAATTTTCATGTCCATTAACCATTTCCCATGTTTTTACCAAGGGCTGTTTCAAACACCTCTTCAAAAATTTGTCTAAATTCAATGAGTCATCAAATAACTACTTCTGGCGCTTAAGCAGGGGGTATCTGATGCTTAGGCGTGGCTCTCTTTGTGTAACTAGTGCGTAAGCACCAGTCCTGGGTGCTTAGGCTCCTCAGTTTGTTTGCACCTTCTTCATTTTTGCTCCAAATTTGAGCCCTTTTCACTCCTTTCATCATTTTTCATCAATTTATTGTACCTGAAAGAAAAACATACGTACCTGAAAGAAAAACATTACCTGAAAGAAAAACATACAAATACCTTTCATTGAAGCACAATATCTCAAAAATAGGTATAAAAATGTGTACATAAAGACTATATATTTTAGGTGTATCAAAATCCACCAAAATTAAAATGTTACTTATTCTCATGTGACACTCCAATTCTTTAAAAACTAAATAAGTAGATTATGTATATGAGTTTCGTTAGGAGTTTCTAAAATTTTGATGTAGAAATATAGTAGTCCAATTCAGAAAAAACGTTAGTGAATGAGACCAACTTAGAGTTTAGAAATTTTTAATGTAAAGAAGTATGAAAATATGAGTTCCTATTTAATTCTGAAATATTGTAAATTTTTCAAATATAGAGTTAGGCTTTCTATCTTATGCACTTATAATTTTTTTTCAAGCATAATTTTACTTTCTATTTTATCCTTAAGCTTAAGAGTTTCTCAAGTCTTATACTTTAAAAAGATCAGAAGTATAATCAATTTTTTAGTAGGCACTAATTCTCAAGCTTCTCCTCCCTTTTTCAACTCTTTATTTATTTATTTATTTATTTATCTTTTTCAGGCAAGAATTACTATATTTGGATAGGTCTTTAATGATTTTTTAAATTTCACTCTTCCTTTCCTAAAGCAAAGAGTTGATATATTTCTTTTACTTAAAAAACATAATAATAGTTTTCTGAAAATTACTTTTAATAAAAAAAATTTAAGTTTTGAAAATAAAAGTCTAATTCTTCTACATTTTTCAAAAATACAATTTCTCCTACTAAAGATAGTTACACAATATTTATTATTTCACTCTAAAAGTTTTTAACTTTTAAGTTTTCCTTCATTACTATAGGTTAAACTAAATTTTCTTACTCATTTCTATATTCAAAATTTTATTTCCCTAATATAACTTCATATACATGATCATTTTTCTTCAAATCAAAATCAAATTTATTTGAAGTACATTTGAGAATAAATAAATTTCAAGTTTTTAAAAAAATTTTCATCCCCCAAACTTTAATTTTTAAAAAGATAAAATATTTTAGTATCATATCTAAATAGGCATGAATGAAAACTAAAAATAAGCTAGCAGGAAGTTTTACATCCTAAATATACAAGTACAAAAATAAAAAATAGGAGTAAAAATTAAATTTTTTATCAAACTTTAAATTTCCTTAACATATAGAGATTCATTAGACTTCTATGCAATTGAGGATAATATAAAACAAACAAACACACTAACAACATACATAACTACAACATAAAGAAAATCTCTTATAGTAAATTGAAAATTTTAAACATGAAGTTTTTTAAGTTAAAATTAGCAACATTCTAAACCTTCCTAAGATACAGAATTAAGTTCAATACCGACTAACTAAAAACACTAAGCAACACAGTTAACACAATTACTACCAAAAAATACGACATAAATTTTCATAAAAAATAAGTACAATACAGTAGCGTCTACCGAACAAAACACAAAAAAAACTAACAGTCTCAATAAATATAACTCAAAATAAAAAAAAAAAGTATTGTATAACTGTAGCAAAAATAGTTCACTATAAAACATAAAAAAAACTAAACTTAACTAAACTAAATTATAGAACCAGTCTAATCATCTTCCTCCTCAGCATCACTTTCATCACTTTGTCAGGCAGCTGCAGACTCATATGATAGATATTTTGGATATTGAGGGAAAACTACACTCTGGTTATCTCTCATGAGGCTTTCCATAGATGAGTGGAATTCTTCCTCATAATCACTATGTCTCCTCATATATCCATCTATATATTCTGCAAAATTTTCTAAATTTAATACCTTATCAACGGTATTGTTGATATTGTCCAAAATCCTCTGCAATAGTTGTGAATGTGAATCAGATACAGAAGTCTGACCCTGTGATGTAGAAGCATGTGAAGTGGAAGCTCGAGACGTAGGGGCAACTGAAGTACTAAAAAATCCACCTCTCCAACCAAAAATCGAATGATGTGAATAAGACTTCACATTAATAGTAGTAATAGGCTTGAGTGTCTGCAACATCTCCTACCAGATATCAAATCTAAGTCCATTTTGCTTGCATAATGAAAAGATCAAGGATGTAAATCCCAAACCTGCTGTAGTAGCAGCGATGACAGAACTGGTAATAACATCATAAATCAAAGCTCTAATGTCGATGGGCTTGAACTGCTTAATACAATAGTTCAAAATTGCTCGATCATGGGTCACTTCACTAAGATGATTGGTAGGTAGTAGACGAGCAAAAATGAAATTGTGTCATGCCTTTGATGGGGCATCTAGCTTTGACGTGGAGAAGTTAACTCTTTTTTCATTGGTAATCTTCCATAATCCTCTTCCTCCAGTCAACGTTGAAATAATTTATTCTAACTCCTCTTCATTTGGATTATAGTTGGAATAAAAACATAAAGTGCTCGGGAGCAAATGATAAAACTGATTTATTACCTGAGATGATAAAGACACTGTCTTCCTCTAACCATGACTCCTTCTTCAGCCTCTGGGAGATTTGCATAGAACTCTCAAACAACAAAAATAACTATCACAGCAGAAAAACAACAAAACAACTCCCACTGAAAGCAAACAATCAAATCCTCTACAGCTCCTCCCAGACTCTCGAAACAATGCTCAGGAATCAACTTCCTCAATTGTAGTGCATCGCTATATCGATCCTGAGCTCTCGAACTAACAAAATTTCTTGAATCAAATTGGGTTTTTCCCTTGCTCCTCTTCATCCTTGGTGCCATCTCTAAAAAATTATATAAAATTCACAAAAATTCCGAATTCAATTCTAAATTATTAAGCTTAACTTCTCAAAGCTTAAACTACCAAATCTACGTATTTTCCATAGATTTTCCTCAAATTTCACCATGAATAGTGATTTTCGGGTAGATTCATAATATGCTCAAAATATATGGTGAAAATAAAATTTTTTATATAGAAGTGAAGCTCTTACCTCAAGAAGATTAAATCTAACAAATTTTGCTTCAATCCACAAAGAAATCTTCAAATTAGGGGATGCCCTAATATCAAAATCACAAACACAAGAGGTAGGGGACGAAGTCGAGCGAAGAAAATGCGGATTTTTGGACAAATCGTCACTTTAAACCGTTCGTGAACTAGTTTATGTGAACCGGTACTTAAGCGCGAAGGGTTCTGTGCTTAGGCGCCTGTCTCTCTTTTTAGGTAGCGCTTAAGCGCAGGGTCTTGGCGCTTAGGCACTAGTGCTCAAATTTTAATTTTTTTTTTAAGTAGAATGCACTTCTAGCCTAAGTCAACCATCTCAAAACTCTTTAATAACTATATTCTTCCCTTTTAACTCTCCTCTTTCTCAATATTCACCAATCTTAACTAATTCTATTCAACACAAAATAACACAAAATTTCACACTAGCAAACACTTATATTCATGCACAAACAATTACAAATATTTTCAATACATAGATTCTCAATTCAAAGAGTATTGGATGAGATAGTTCCTAACACAAACACTAAACAATCATAACATTAAAAAAAGCACACTAAACAAACTTAACATAATTAAACAAACACTAAGCACACAAACACTAAACAAAGAACTTAATTCCACTCTCCATTCAGTGGAATGAATCTCGGCCTATCATTCGTCTCTCCTTCAGCATTTGGAATGTAAATCTGATAAAAGAGATAGTGGTTAATTACTCTGTTTGAATCTTATTCAATCCATTTGTTTTTCAAATACATAACCTTGTCCAATTTTTCTATAAACTGGCATGGCTAAAATGCATCTTAAGTTGCCATCCCATATGTTCCAGATGTGTGTTAACTTCCATCACTTTAGCTTCAATTGAAGCCACGTCGGCCTCAATTTTACTGATTTTCTCTGCTATCCCTTTGATACTAATAGCTAAGAAATCACTGTATAACTCTTGCGCACTCTGAATAATGAATTTCTTTCTCACTGCTTCCTTCTTTTTCTTTAATTCACTCTCCCAATATGACATCTTTCAAAATCTCTCTTTTTATTACTTAGACTTTAGGGAAAAATGGAAGTGTGGTGAGACTTCTCCTCATACCCTTCTATTTATCAGCTCTAAACCTCCTCAATAACTCCTAGGCATGTCTTAAAACTGCTATCCCACGATAAAGCTAACCAAATCACGGTTAAATCTTCCAGAAACCGAAATTCACACATGTTTTTAACTGTTGCGCTTAAGCACTGGATATTGACGCTTAAGCGTCAGTGCTTAATTTAGCACAGGCCAGCCTAACGTCCAAAAACTCGTTCAAACATGAAAAATTCATTCCATCTTCAAGTTTGTGAAACACAAGAGTTCATTTAACAATAGCAAGAGGTTGGTGTGACATTCGATGGGTCGTAAGATCGAATTGAAGTTTACTTTAAATTATCATTTGCGATAATGTTTTATTGAGCTTTAGCGAGTTATAAAAGTAATTTTAATTTTTTTTAAATAATTTGGTAATTTTTTTTATTGTGGTTTGTAAGAGTTTTTGTACCTTCACTCGTCGTGAAGAAGATTTATTAGTTTGATTGTCGGATTCTAGTCCGTGGGGTTGGCTAGGTGTGGACTAGGTCGATTTTGCGGTTTGGCTGAACCACGTAAAAATTTTCTCGCGCACTTTATTTCCTACACACTTTTAATTTTATAAACTTTTCACAAATTATAAATCTTTTAATTTTGTTAAAATTAAAATTTAATATTTAAATTTTTAATACACCAATTCTCACCCCCCTCTTGGTGTGTCGTAACCTTTAAGAATCATGTAACAGGTGGCTTTCTATGTGAGCCACCTCCTCACAAAGCATACAAGCATGTATCCATGTGCATACCATGACGTATATGAGAGAGATACTTACATGGGCAGATGCTCAAAGTGATAAGACAAATAATAGTGCTCAAAAGGGACTCAAACATGTTGAATGCTACACATCATAATAATGACATTAACAATTTCACATGCAATGCAATACGACATAAACATAACGTCAAAACAATATATTTTCATACACCTAAAGATGCATGCAAAAAACAAACACAACAAGCAAATCGATGTAAGATGCATGAAAACATGCAACGGTCAAATGAAATCAACCAAAGATGGTCGACCAAACTAAAGTGATCGGTCGATCTAGCGGAACAATTGATCAAGCCAAAGTGATCGGTCGATCGGGCCGGAACGACCATTCGATCTAGCCGGGGTGGCCGATCGAACCAAAGTGTTTGGTCAATCAGGTCGAGGTGGTTGATCGGACCCAAGTGATCGCACGATCAAAATAACACATGCAAATGCTACATTCAAAATGTTATGAAGGGCATGCAAGCAGTGAAACCCCATTGACCTAGCATAGGAACTAGGGTTTGGATGAAGTCATACCTACATTCCATTACACGATGTAACAGAGGGAATACCTCTAATTACTTGGCAAAATGTGAAGGAACTTTTCCACAAAAAAAAAAAAACCTACTTCTCTCACACACAACCTTCGTGCTATAGAGAAAAAAAATCAAAGGAATCCTTCATCCTCTAGAACAAAGTGACTTCAACCCATTGACGAGAATAGGACACAGGATGTGCGAGCATGAGGAGGTTGACCTAAGGCACCATCTAAGAGGGAGGAGAGTAATTCGGTAAGGATGCCGACAGCGAGAGAGGTGGCCGACATCCAACGCAGCGTGTGGCGGCTAGGCCATTTTCTCGAAAAAGTCCTCTCTGCCTGCGGTGAGGGCAAAGACCGATGAACAGAGAAGGGGGAGCTCGATTGGCAAGGAGGGATTCCGACGAGGAGGTCTTAGGTGGCGACACGAAAGGGAGAGCCCCATGCTTTTTCTTTGCGTGTAGAGAGGAGGCGCCAACTTGAGGGTCATGAAAAGAGGGGGAAGGCCGATGGTTGGGCGTTCGACTGTTAGGGGAGCGCCGACCAGAGAGCACTGGCATGAGAGGGAGAGAACAAGGAGTATGGCCGCTAGTAAGAGAAAGTTGCGATCTATCGACTGCTAGGGCTGGAGGGAAAAAAAAAAACTAAAGAAGTTTTTATATTATTTTAGGCCCCTTTTTAAATTTTTTTTATTATTTTATTTAAATGTATTGATTTGTCTGCAATTTACCCCCGCTCAAAATACTAGTAATATGGGTGTCCTCCCTAAGTAATTTCAACATTTCAAATGTGGTCGTGTAAGATGTTCCGTCATCCGGGGTCATCTGGATAAATTCGTCGATAATCAAGCTATTTTAAGCTCAATTTACATGTGTCGTGTCGAATAAGATTTGTTGGTTCGGTTGAAACCATCCAACATACCAAATGCCTATTGTTCTTTTCCTAAGCAAAAGCTAGAGTCTAGCAGAATGACCCTAACAACGTTCCCTTCAATACACACAAGGAGTCTCAAATGGATGTGTTGAGATCTGGGAAGCTATGTATGCATGAAATATAATCCCAGGTCGTTCAAGCTGACTTTTTATATATGTAACATCAAAAGGTAATACGAACAGTTTGTCTCATGTGGAGTTCTTGAGCGAGAAGGGAAGCTTATGGGGTTGTGCCTTCAGCTTTGCATTTAACTGGGAAGAGGGTGAGATGAATGGGAAGAAGTGGTAGAGAGGGGGAGAGAAATACCTCCTATAAGATATAAACTATTCCCCTTACTCACCAAGCTATTTGATAATAAGATTAACTTAGTATAATAATGTATGTTTAAAGATTAAGTGGACTGCTAGTCATTAGTTGTTCTTGAATTCGGATCTATTCAAAGGTTCTAGTTTATGAACTCTTCAATTTTATATAAATTGTACCTAAACATGAATATGTAGATGGAATCCAATGATCAAAACTTAAATCCTTTAAATACTAATTATTTTTATTATTCTTCTAATATTTAAGATATATTTGACAAAAATATCAGAAGTGTCGGAGGTTCTTTATCGACACAAAATATTAAAAAACCATATGTTGATGCTTGGGTCCAACTTGTTTAAGTCATTTTCTCATATTAAAGTGAGTGGACCATGTACATTCTAAGAAATTTGAACTTTATTATATTAGCACCCTTATTTGATTGCTCAAAATTTTTTTGGAGGGGAAATTTACTTATGTACAACACAATTCTGATGTATTTACATATCTAACAATTAAACTTTCATATTTATATTTATAGCATTTTGGTGTCATAAATATATTCATAAAAATGTATATTGAACTTTTAAAAGCATGTAAATTTAAAATCTTAGATGTTAAATATCTAAATACATCAATGTGTATGTCCAAGAAATGTGCTTGCTTTTTCTTTACTATTACGTAGATATTATGACCTTAACTTAGAACTCTAAGAAGATAGAAACTGAATTAAAATTGAGTTTGACGTTAGCCGATCGAGCGAACAGCCGACCACTCACAAGCAACTGATCGAGGAACTATCATAAGACTAAATGGTCATCCAAGTCGACCAGATACAAACACCCATTCCAACGATCGGGCAAAGGTCCAGACACACAAAAAGATGCCAAAATCAGTTACAAATATTAAGAGGCACAATAAAAGACTACAATTTCTTGTATCCCCTACTAATGTAGAGGTAGCCATATAATTTCCCACATTTCACTCTCTTTCTCTTAAAAATAGGGAGCCATATAATTTTCCACATTTGACACGTTCTCCTATAAGTATGGAGCCTATAACAAAAGGGGCCTTCTCGATCTTTAATTTTCTCATGTAAGGAGAGCTCTCACCCATTCTCAATGTAATTTCTCTTTTTATATATAAAATGGCTCACAGAGCCCAGGAATACCACGTTTTGGCCCTCAAGGCTAAGTCCCTATGCTCTCACTCTTTCACTCTTCTCTAAGCCTTTCTCTCTACTTCTCAATCCTATTTCCCATCGATCTATCCCTTGGGTGTGATTCACATTACAAATTTGGATTCAATATCTTGGCCAACCGCCTCGAGTCCGTCATCCCCATCCTAACTTGCTGTGCTCATATTTTGATTACTCAACTGTTCATACCTTCTCGAGGACTGTGACAAGGAAGGCATATGTATCTAATTTAATCAAATAAGGTATTTAATCATCTGTGAAGAGGTACAATTTTTTTCGCTCTACTCTTGTAGCTAAAAAACCTTTATGGTGATCTTTTAAAAGTCATACCTTTAGTGGTTATTCCTCATGAAAATTTAAGATAAGTATTTCCTGAATTTAATTTTATACATCTAATCTAGTTCAAGACAAATTTCGAGAAACTAAAACATGGGAAACAAAGTCTCTCCTCCAAGACGAGCAAACAAAACCTCACCTCCGGGAAGATAAAAAAAAGGCCTATCTTCCGGGACGAGTAAACAAAACCTTTTCGTCAGGATGAGCAAACATAGCCTCTCCTTCAGGATGATCAAATAAAGCCTGTCCTTTAGGATGAGCAAACAAAGTCTCTCCTCCATGACAAGCAAACAAAAAGCTCTCCTTCATGTTAATAAAAAATTCTCGTTTAAGTTCCTCGTATAGGCACAAAAAGATTTTTAGAAACTACGGAGATATGATTAGTTCATTGTGGTGGCTATATTTTTTATATATAATCACTCATTGCAAATTGAGAGTTTAGGGGCTTATGTATATGTCCAAAAAATGTGCTTACTTTTTCTTTACTATTGTGTAGATATTAAGACCTTAGCCTAAGACTATAAAAGAAAGCAGCTTGATTAAAACCAAGTTTTACGTTAGTCGACCGATCGAACGACCGACCACCCACAGGCAACCAATCAAAGAACTGTTAGATGACTGAAGATCTGTCAGGTGACTGAAGGGCTGCCAGACGAGTGAAGGGCTGCCAACCGACTAGAAATGATCATTCACGCTAATGACCAAAGAAATGCCCACGTACACAAAATGTTGTCATAATCAGTTACAAATACGAAGAGGTACAATAAAAGACAATAATGTCTTGTAACCAGTCTATTAATGTTAGCCATGCAATTTTTCACATTTTGTCCTCTTTCTTTTATAAATATGGAGCTCATGACATGTAAAAAGAGGACATTTCTCTCTTAACTTTTCTCGTATAGAGAGAACTCTCTGCCTTCTCAGTGTAATTTTTCTTTTTATATTTAAAATGAGTCATAGAGCTCGAGAATACCCCGTTTCGGCCTTCGGGGCCAAGTCCCAGTGCTCTCGCTCTCTCTCTCTCTCTCTTCTCTCACCCTTTTTCTCTATTTTAACCTCCTAATTCCCAAGGCTCTATTACTTGGTTGTTATTTACATGACAAATTTGAGTTCAACAATAAAGCTGTGTAGTACGTATGCAAACGCCCTATTTTAGAGGTGATGCAACCAGTATCATCCTCTTTCAATTTACTATTAATTTCAATCTCAAGGTGACCAAAGCATGTAGTTGAGTGTGAATTTGAAGAAGCTTGTTAAGGATGAAGTTTGATCCATGAGATTCGCGGTTGGATGATGTGATATGAAGGGATTGTCATCTAATATAGGAATAAGGAGGGGAAAATAAGAACTTGGCATGATTGAAGGCTTTGAGTGGGTGAGAAAGGGTGGGATAAATTTTGAAATAACAAATTATTCCAATGGAGAATGAGAAGATAATTAATTTGAAGAGGTGAGGTTGAGGTGATCATGAATCAGGAGCTGGGTGAATTTCTTCGTCGGCAGATCTTGATTCAAGAATAGCGACGTTTGGATGCATTGGATCGAAGGGAGAAGGTAGGATGAGATTGGTTATGGTTTAATTGTGAGTTTTGTGTGGGAGGGATAGGGAGATCTCAATGTGGAATAATGGGCTTACAATTGACACTTGATTAATTTTTTTTTCTAATCCGTGTGCACAACTCATATAAATGTTGGACTTTGGATCAGACCATTATGATTAAAAATAATAAACACTCAACTATTTGGCTAAATGAACTGCATAAATTAATAAGCTCCTTATTTGATCAAATTATTCAATAGGACTTGAAAACTTCGGACTTGGAAAACATATCATTTCATCTTGTACTTTCATGAGCGTCGCTTGTTATGCCTCTCCTAGAATTCAACCATGCCGCCGATCCCTAAACTCTTTCCTTGACTGCAACCGACGCTTGGACTATCTTGCCAAGTCCGGTCGCATGAGCGATGCCCGACGCCTGTTCGATGGAATGCCCCAACGAGACGACGTCTCCTGGAACACCCTCATTGCTGCCTACGCCCGCTCCGGCCTCTTTTCTGATGCCCTTCATCTCTTCCATAGCTGCCCTCAGCTCCACTCCTCCTCAATCCCCTGGTCCTCCCTCATCTCCGGCTTCTCCCGCCAGGGCCGTGCTGCAGATGCCCTACTCGTCTTCCGCCGCATGCTCGCTGCTGGCCTTCGTCCCGATTGCTATTCTCTGGGCGCCTACCTTCGTGCTTGTTCCATTCTCCCTTCCCACACCGCAGGCCATCTCGCCCACGCACTGGCCATCAAGTCCTCACTCGATGCCGATTCTTTCATAGCCGCCGCCCTTGTGAACATGTATTCCAAATGCGGTGAATCTGCGTTTGCAGGCGCGATCTTCACTTCCGTCCAACCAGAGCATCGGGCCAATAGGGTTCTCTGGACGGCCATCATCACAGCCCGCGTACAGGATGGCGATCACCTCAGTGCCATGGACTGCTTCCGCCTAATGCGAGCCGAGGATATGTATCCGAACCAGTTCACTCTTCCGAGCGTCCTGTCCGCATGCGCCTCTGAGCTCGCTATAGGCTTCGGTAAGCAGGTTCACACCCTTGCCGTTCATACAGGTCTCGACGCAAACCAATTCATCCAGAGTTCGCTGGTGAGCTTATACGCCAAATGTTCCGATTTCTCCGACGCGAAGATGGTTCTCCTGTCGGCGGAGCACGACGACCCGGTGTCATGGAACAGCCTTATAGTGATATGCTCCCATGCCGCGCTCCACGATGACGTACTCTCTCTTTTCGTGCAAATGCGTCAAAGATTTATCGAACTGGATGAATTCACGCACCCCTCTGCGCTCAACTCTGTTGCTGCCGTCGAAGATCTATGCAACGGATGCAGTCTGCATTGCTTGGTCTTGAAGACCGGCTTAACCAGCCATCAGCATGTCAGCAACGCCCTCGTTGACATGTATGCAAAGTGCGGGCGGCCCGAGATCGCCCTCAAGGTGTTCGACGATTTGCAGCATAAGGATATTGTTGGATGGACTGCGCTATATAACGGCTACGCAATGCACATCTCCAACGAGTCAGCGCTTCAGCTATACTTGTTAATGCGAGCTGCCTGGGTTGAACCGGACGAGTTCATCCTCTCGGGTGTACTCAGTTCTTGCGGCGAACTCACTCTACTCGAATCGGGTCGGCAGGTTCATGCCCTAGCAATCCGGCTCAGCCTCGACTCATTTCGATCAGTTGGGAACTCCACTGTAACCATGTATGCAAAGAGCGGGTGTATTGATGAGGCGCGTCTGGCTTTCGACTCAATGAGTCGGCGTGATGCCATAACTTGGACGGCTATCATTATGGGTTACGCTCAGAATGGCCGATGTCATGACTCTCTCCTACTCTTTGACTTGATGGTGCGAGAAGGCGCCCGACCAGACTACGTGACCTTCATCGGCCTCTTGTTCGCTTGCAGCCATGCTGGTTTGGTGGAGATAGGTCGGATGCACTTTGAGTCAATGGAGCGGGTCTATGGAGTGACCCCCGGGCCAGAGCACTATGCTTGCATGGTGGACCTATTGGGTCGGGCGAGTCGGGTTAGCGAGGCAGTAGATATACTAAGCCAGGCAGGTCATGCTGCTGATACGACTGTGTGGAAGACATTGCTAGCTGCTAGTAGAGTGCATTGCAATGTTGATGTGGCAGAGTGGGCGGCGAAGGAGCTGCTACGATTGGATCCAAGTGATGCAACAACTTATGTGATGCTCGCAAATGTGTACTCCCGGGCGGGTCGATGGATGGATGTCGCCATGATGAGGGGCATGATGAGGGCAACCGGCGTAAGCAAGGAGCCCGGGTGTAGTTGGGTGGAGGCGGGCGGGCAAGTACATGTGTTTCACGTGGAGGATAGGGCGCACCCATTGGCAGCTAAGATATTTGCCAAAGTGGGGGAGATGTTGGAGCGAGCCCTGGCGGAGGGGTATGTGGTGGACACGACGTGCGCGCTACAGGACGCGACAGAGGAGGAGAGAGAGCGGGGGTTGGCGCACCATAGCGAGAAGCTTGCTGTGGCATTTGGGTTGATGGACAGTCCGAAAGGTAAGCCCATACGAGTTTATAAGAATTTAAGGATTTGTGGGGATTGCCATACAGCAATTAAGTTGGTTGCTAAGGTGTACGAAAGAGTGATTGTGTTGAGGGATGCCAATTGCTTTCATCACTTCAGTGGGGGGAATTGCTCATGCTCTGATTTCTGGTAGTTGTATTTTCAAAATTTTGTTTTTTGAAGGAATGAGAAGATGTTATTGAAGGTCCTTTGTTGATCGTGAGATCATACTGTCGATTTTATCGGCTTAAATCCTAAGTTAGCAGATCGTATTCTTTGTGAGCAACTAATAGAAGTTGCTGAGTAAAACATGGATGAAGTGTACGAACTTTTGGTACAGACTAGAAGTATTTTATTTCGGCTTCGTTTCACATGCTTTATGATGCTTGATATATTATTATATTATAATTATTTATTACCATCACAGAATCATTCATTAAATTAGTGAGTTGAATACGAACAAATTTTTATGCTCAAATTATAAAATTTTGAATATTGTACTCATAGAATTTAATCAAGTATATTTATATGAGATTTTGTAGTGTGTCACGTGTAAACACGTCATGAAGAGACATGGTACTTTTGTTGGTTTTATGAATTTATGTTTTTTAATTTATCATTTTTAAATATTAAATTAAACAATGTTAATTTAAAAGTTTTTGGTATGACTTCACAGTATCTTGCGTGTAAGCCCATTTTAGCAACTTAATATTGTGAAGAGTATGCCTAAGCATTAAATAAGAAAGTATAAATCAAGCAACGAACATCTGGTTTGAGAAAGGGAAAACGAAACATAAAAGCATTTCTACAATTCAATCTTGGCGGGATCCAACTTTAAATCTCTCCAAGTGATCTTTTAGACAAATTAAATTTGACTCAATTTTAAATCCACCAACACCCTCATTTTGCCATAAAACCTGGGTTTATTAGATCCACTCTATCAACATGTTTAAAGAGATTTAAGTGGCATTGAAGATCATAGCTTGCAAGGGCAGCAAAAGCTATTGTTAGTTGCTTACCTCACACTATAAGATCTTGCTTGTTATCGCATTTTCCTCACCTTTTCCTTTGCCCTAATCTCATTGTCGTCATATGTTTTCTAAGTGAAATCACAGACCAAGCAATTAACAGATCGAGTGTTTGTCTCTGAAGTGAAATTCCAAACCAGTCAGGTTGGCTTTCATACGCCTCTATTAGCCATTTTCTCTCTTGTTTGTTAATTAGATTGCATTGGGACAGGGAATGTATCTTCCAGTACTTGAGTATGAGACTTTTGTCTCTAACTTTTATGGTATGAAACTGGATTTGGTTCTTTCAAGTTTAAACAAAAAGTTTTATTCTTGATTCTTTTGTTGCTTGTGTATTTGGATGGAGCAAGTGATCGTTTGAGAGCAACATTTTTGTCATTGTATATAAATTTATAACATATCTTTATTTTGATACATATGAAAGATGATTTGTGTTGTGATTTATTTATTTTTTATTATTTTTAGTTTATTTTGAGAGAGAGTTTCTTTTACCTTTTTTTAATAGATTGAATATTTCATTTGTTTGGTTTAACTATTAATACTGGCATTCCAAGGTATATCTTCTACATTGCTTCAATGCACATTTACAATTTGTTATCAAGATGCATTTAGTGGGTGTATATAAAATTATTTATTAAATAGTAGCAGTTGCAATAACTATTATATTTAGAGAAGCTTTGTGTGATTTTTGTTGTTGAACTCTTGCTTAGTTGCCATCTCTTATGTATGTTATTTGACCATATGGATGTTAGTGAAAGGGCTAGATTAGTACTTAAGGACTTACACTAACCCAATTTTGATAAAGATAAGGGGAATGTTGTTAGCTTGAGAATTGATTTAGGTTTGATTTATCTAATAAAAAAAGAGGGAATCATGTACATATACAGGCTTTAGATTACCAGACTAATTTATGGGTAGAATGTATTTCTATTTTCTTTAAATTGAATAAAATGAATAGTTGTGATTTTGTAGGTAAACGTCTATAATATTATTGAAAATAAACATTCGCTTATTTTTCTTTAAAATATATGAGTCTATACAAACACGCACATAGATAATTGTGCTCAATGTATTGGTGCTATTGATCAAACATATTCATGTGAAATCCCATTATTCAACATGTAGTTTTATTTTGTTCATTTTGTTGGAACTAAAATTTATTTCAATGCATAAATTATTTGATTTGTTTGCTTATAACTGTGAATGGAGCTAATTTAGGGTTGAGTAATCATTAGAGTTAATATCATCACCTTTATGAATTCTCATCACTTGCCATGTGCTTTGTAACATTCTATGGTAGAGTTTATTAAAATGTGTTATATTAGCCATCAGAACTATATAAATTTAAATGTTTATCTAGTATCTTTTTGTTATTATTTTTCTTTCATCCTTAATTGTGATTTGGCATTATTCACATACGTTGTATTTAATACCTAAGCTATATTAGTTGAAAAATAAAGTTTATAGAACTCTCTCTTTGAAAGAAAAAAATAAACTTTGAAAGTTATAAATATGCATGAATCTCCAATCCGAAGCAAGACAGATTGAGAAGGCTCTATAACCCATAGGTATCACAAAAATTAAGTGTGACATCGCAATCTGGAGTGTATTTAGGCACAGATGTAAGATCCTCCTTTTTGTCTCTCTCCTCATTATGTGGGGTATGAACATCCTATTCAAAGAGGACCTTGAAAATTAGAAAATAAAATATATCATTGAAGTTAACTAATTTAAATAGTAAATTCTCCTCTATCCTATAATAGGCTCAACCACCATATTCCCTCATTGCAAAATTATTATCCAATTATCTAGTTTCATGGTGATTTAAGATTCGATTTTATTCCTATAATTAGTTTTCTTTGATTTATAAAAAGTAGCCATGTAGTAGAATTCTTATAAGTTACCAGTAAAAATAAGGCAAAATAAAGTAAATGACCCAAAAGTTGATTCAAGTTCCAACAATTCAATAGTACTTAGAAAATTCCTCTTCTTAACTTGAGAGAAGCAACCAATAATACGGTTGCAAAAATCAATGTACCTTAAACACACTGTAAAAAAAATGATGATTTTTCCCTCTTAAATATTTAAAAAAATGTGAGTGACCAAGAATCAATAATGTGTAGTACTTACCCTATACATTCAAAGAACTTTCGATCAAGAAATTCTCAAATAAAAATGGTAAAAATTTTCCTAGCACAAAAAAAAATGTATGTTGTCTGATATTGAGTTCATGAACTTTAAATAATCTTTGTAGTATACATACTATTTTGTAGGTGTCTACTTTTTTCAAGTTAATTCCTATGTTAGTCGCTAAGCATGATAGCATGCATGAAGCCCTTTCTAAAGGACAAGTCATATGTCAAGGTAGTTATAGTAAGCATTATGCTACGGATGAGGATATACAAATTATTACTAAAAAAAATAAAGAGCTCGACTTGAACATCAAAGTAACCTTAACAACATAATGTTGCACTCGAGCAAATGATTAAGGAACAATATTTATATGGAAATATAACTAATGGTCTACTTAGGAGGGAGTTGTGGTGTGACATTGTTAGAGGTCTAAATCAAAAGGTTAGTCACATCAAACATATATGCACTCTTAATGATAAGATTTAAGAATATGAATGCCAACTTCAGAATGCACCATATGTACAGCAAGAGTGCTTGGGGTTGAGATGAAAAATTATGCATCTCTATTACATGTGAAGATATTTTGGATGAAATAATATTGGTAACCTCTTTATGAGTCTTATTCTTGTCTATTTTGAAGCTATCTAGCGAATTGATCTCAACACATGGATAATGTAATATCTTCCTTAGGAAATTCCTAAATAACTCTATTTCTAACATACCATTCCATCAATACGATATATTTGAAAAAAAAAATAATGTAGAAATTATTACAATTTGTATAGAATCTCGTTCAACAAATTAACATGTCATCGGGAAGGATCATGTTGGAAATGAAATGAATGATGTGTAAGATTTTACATAGATTGGAGATGATTTTGTTCACAAATAATGTTATTTTCATTGATTAAGTAGTTGACATGATATATTTTTCTTTTGTTGGAGCTGATGTCTTTCAAATAACTCATCTATTATAAAGTGCAAGTTGTGTTTCCAAACTTTTATGTGGGGATGTAATACAGGTGTCATAACAAACAAAAAAATGTGCTAAGAAGGAAGCCTGAAATAAACTTCTAATATGACCTACTGTGAAAGCATAATTTTTAAATAATATATTAGAATGACATGCTTACAAAATAATGGGTGGTTACCTTACAAAATTAGATAACATATTAAATATTTTAATTGAAGCAATTATTGTCATTCACAATACAATAAAATATAATAATTGTAATTCGAACACCCTGATTATATGAGAAAAAAGCTTTAATTTTGGATTGAACATTATGTTGCCACTCATCCACATTCACACCTTTTCCCTTCATGGATTTAGGTCTTAGGCTCCAGACTCTCGCTATTCAACTAATGTTATGCCCTCTTTATTGAGTTCATTTGGAGACACTAGTTGATTATTTGTCTTTTTGTGTGTTTTTTCTAAAATTTTTATAATCAAGTTTTTTGGAATATTTAATGATTTACTTATGGGTGTGCATTATTTGATCGTAACTAAAAAACTAAATCGAACTAAAGAAGTTTAGTCGAGTTGGTTCGATTTCAAATTTTTTTCATGTTTTTGGTTTTTAAAATATAAATATAAAATTTTTGGTTATCTGTTCAGTTTTATTTTTTCATTTAACCAAATAAATCAATAAACAAAAAAAAAATATAAATGAAGAATTCATGAAATAAAATTGATATTATACATGTAGGATGTCTACTTCTTGATATATTTTTAACTAAACTCCATCAAATTACTAAAATTCTATTTTTTCATGATGAAACCATTGAAAGCAAAATAAATTTCAGTTCAGTCAGTTTGTTTTTTCAAAATTTCAGATTTTTTTTGCAATTTGTTTGACAAATTTAAAAATTGAATCATCCAAACCGACAAACGCTTACCCCAAGATTTTATAATATCTAATGTTATTATTAGAAATCTTTTGTAAAAAGAATGCCTAATTATTTACAAATAATGCTTTCTAATTTCATTTGCAAAATGATTGATTATTTATAAAATTAGATGATACCATAAATAAATTAATACCATTAGTATTGAATAATATTTCCTTCAATGAAAAAATATTTATTCACAAGCATATGTTTAATAGACATTACAAAGGGCATTAATATGTGGATGATGTTTTAGTTGATAAACCTTTGTGAACCTTTAACTATTTTAGACTATCAATAGAGCCTTTTGTGTACCTATGAGATATTTTGGTTAGTCACGGATTGCTTAGCGAACAACTAAATAACTGAGATAATTTTTTAGATGTTGCACATGCTCACAATCATAGGCATATGTGTAAATTCTTCCGGCATTCATTGGAAATAGTTTGCAAAAATTTCAACCATGTCTTTCAACCAATTGTGTGATTGGTAAAGAGTTCAATAATTTGCCTCCAACTGATGCTAGCTACCATCCTTACACAAGAGAAAATTCATAATTATATCCATTCCTAAGCAATAAAGCTAGAACAATAAATTATATGCATACACCTACAATGTTAAGTCATGGGATAAAAATCAATATCAAAATAAAAATGGAGTCACTTTATCAAATTTAATGGTTGCGGTCTCGTTTGATCACTAATTTGTCTACATCGCTTCTAACTATGAGGGTTCTACCTCATATATGAGGGGGTTAAAGTGATTCATAGAGGAAGGAGACTTTCAATTATCTAACGGATGTTTTTATTTGGTTGACTCAAGTTATACTAACACCGACAAACTTATGGAACCTTTTAGAGGATATCATTATCATTTGAGTAAGCATCAAGGAGGTGCATATTATAAATATTTAGTGGCATAGGATCCGTACAACCACTGCAATGCCTAATTATGTAATATTATAAAAAAATTATTTGACAATTGCAATAACATATTTCACATGCAAACTCATGTGACAATTTTTTTTATCAGTGTTCATGCTGATATTATCATTGTTTGTACAATATTACATAGTTTTATTAAGTTTTATCATGATAAAGACTTATACCATAGAATGTCTCAAGTTCAAATACATCATGATAAAGAGTAGGTGGGGTAGTAGCTAATGATTGTCCTGAATTGCCATAGAATGTCCCGAATTGCGGCGTGACCACGTGCCCAACCCAATAGTTGGTCATAATTACGTTGCAGATTGACCGACCTTTTTCTTTTTGTAAATCGACAATTACAAGAATTTGATGACGCTACTAGAAGATTTAAATCCCCGGCAACGGCGCCAAAATCTTGACTGCGATTTTTTATATATATGTGTTTGGTTTAATAAAGATGTATAGATATAATATTCAATAATGTCAAAGTTGAATTAAAGTCGATAAAAACGTCTTAATTTAATTGCAATTTTTTTTTTGTGATGTTTCTGATTAAATTTTGAGTTGTTTTATTAGTTATCGATCCCACAGGGAGAATTTATCTTGATTGAATTTTTAGTTTTAGTTTTGGTGCTTAATAAAAAGTAATACTCTTAGTTTTCATGCAGAGTGACATCGTTGTTTAACATGCAAGCTCGAGGCAAGAATTACAAAAAGGTAAATATAATAATTTATAAGCGTACTTGTCGATTCTTCTCGTTACTCCACCTGAAAGGTTAGTACTTGCAAGGCATGTATATAATTTTACAAGGAATTTAAATTGCAGGAGTATATGAAGGTTTAGCTACCAAACCCCAAGTTATGATTTTATTGAATCTCAGAAGATCCTAGTGGATGGTTTTAGAACAAAAATACAGCAAGTCCAATTAGCCCCTTCAGAATGTCCAGTAGATTTGAAAATGCTTGAGGCATGACCCTGGACCATTTTGAAGATCTCTTGAAATATTTCAAATTCATTTTGGACTAATCATATTTTTCCATTAATCATCTGAGGTTGAAGTGTGACTACCCCATTGCTTAGTGAAACTTGATAATTCAATTATCCCAAGGAACCCAACTTCCAAAGGCTTTGACCTCCCTTAATCTTGGATGTAATCTTCACTTTAGTTGTAAAACTCAACAGATTTTAACAAATCGTAAATTAAGATTGAAGTGAAAATATCATCACAATTTCTTAAACATTTTCATTGCTTCACCAATTCAAATCACCATTTCACAAATCTCGAGACAAGGAGAAAGACAGAGAAAACTACTCAGAACTCATGGCGAAATCAGAACAAAACTCAGAATTCATATATCTATTCAAAACCATACAAACTATAATAAATAAATAACTTAACTCTAAATTTCTCCCCAAGAACACTCCTTGAAGTTCCTCTGAATCTCTTCCTTTCTTTACAGCACACGGAATTCCTCTTTAAAGTAGCAAGGAGGAAGAAATCTCTCACTTTCCCTCCACTCTTACAATTTCTTGAAGAATTCCTCACAGTTACACACTCTAGCAAGCTCTCTACACACTAATGGAACCTATCTAACTTCCAGGACTCCTCTATTTTCGGCCAAAATCTTCTCTTTAAAGATGTGGATGAGTTTTCCGAAGAGTTGCTTATGCACCCCTCCAAAATCCGGCCTTATCCATTATACAAGTACACATAACCGTAGATCCCGCCGTCGGTGGCTTCAATGGCGCCGTCGACGGCTTTCTGGAGAATTTGTCCTGTAGCCTTGGGAAAATCTCGCCGTCGGCGGTGTCGATGGCGTCGTCGGCGCCCTAGTGTAATTCTCCATGTTTTGGTCCTTTTTGCTCCAAATTCGCTCTTTTTTGCATCTTTTTGCTCCATTGACCTTAATTCATCATTCATGCAACAAACCATCAAAAATACCTTTTTTTAAAGTACAATATCATTAAAAATAGTATAAAAGAGGTACAAAAATCATAACATATTTTACTTTGGTCAAAATCTCCGAAACTTAACTTTTACTTGTTCTCAAGTAATTTTAGTACTATATAAAAGTTATGATCTACTGCAGTAATATTTTAATTCAGAAATACTATAAGTTTGATTTAGATAAATATCATAGTGAGATTTTCAGAAAAAATTCAAGTAATTGAATTAACTCTGTAACCATCAGATTATCTAGTCATCAAGTTTTAAGAGTTCTAGTTTTCTATTTATTTCAAGAATGACTATAGATTGCAATATTAAGTCACTTAGAATATCCAAAAGATAAGAACTTCATGAGAACTCTATTATTAAAAAGATCTATTCCATAAATATAAGTTCAGGAATGTATTTAAGTTTTCCCTTTAGGTAGGTCCAGTGAAGTCAATTTTTGATTAGGCATATCCTCAAGCTTCTCCTCACTTTCATTTTTATTTCTTTTTATTTCTTTTTCATTTGGATTGTTTTCAATCCGATATATTTTTTTCTTTTCATTTCAGGGATTGTTTTCAATCCTTTCTTTTTCCTTTTTCAAGTGAGGATTACTATATCTGGATAGCCTTTAATGATTTTGAACTTCACTTT
>NW_018243875.1:187909-189553 GCF_001263595.1 Phalaenopsis equestris | reverse complement strand
TTTTTCTTCCCTCCCCCAAACTTAAATTTTTAAATATGAAATAAAGGTGGAAAGAAAATACTATAAATATAAATCATACCTCACTATTGTAGGCATCTTTATAATTCTGAAATTTCTACAGGTCTTCTCAAATTTTTGAGCAACATCTACAACTTACACATGCACGTTTTTACTACCACATTAAACATTTACAACAATAAAATTATCTACGATTAGATAAAAAAATACAAACATAAGTACATCAATTTCATTCTAAATATCAAAATCCCAAGCTACTTCATCGTCGCCTTGATCAGCAGGTGGATTGGGCTGATTATTGAGTATATTGGGGGCATTCAGGAAATGTAACATCAGGTTCTCCTCTATAGTGTCGGGCCTGAGTGTCATAATAAGCTATCTCAAAATCGGAATGCCTCTGTAGGTACTCACTATCATAATCATGTAGGCGTTCTAAACCTCCAATATTTTTGTTTATTAAATCTATGCTCTTCCTCTGCAAGGTCAACTCATTCATCAAATCTGTTAAGGTAGGGGAGCAGAAGGATAGAAGGAGGAGGATGGTCGTAGAGGGGACATCTCTACTGGTAGAAGGTTCCTGACTCCTACTTCCAGTTCTCCATTTCTCATGGGATACATAAGTTTTCAAATTAGATTTACTAATGGGTTTCATAGGGTGAACCCATTCTTCCTCTCCAGCTTCCACTCCAGAAAGTTGGCAAAGTGTATAAATAAGTCCAGGATGTCCTAGACCACCACTAGTCTCACTTCTTGCCGTAGTCAATATATTCTTGAAAATAATTCTCCCCACATTTATAGTTTTATTATTCTGAATGCAGAAATTCAGAATAGCTCTATCTCTAGTTACCTCACTATGGTGATAAGTCGGTAACAGAGTAGAGGAAATGAAATAGTGTCACACCTTAGAGGTGGCATTCAACATGGAAACAGAAAAGTTTACCCGTTCTCGCTGCTTTATCTTCCACGTCCCTTTCCCATCAGTGAGAAAGCTAATCACATCATTGAGGGGGCCTTCCATCGTACTAAACAATTCATAGTGGCAGTTATAAGAATCTGGAACTTCATAGAAAGTCTTAATGCGGGCGGCGGTAAATTTCACAGGAAATCCACCCATTTGTACAATTACGTCTTCAGAAAAAATCACATTGGCGTAGAAATCTTTCACCACATTTTCACCACATTTGCATGTGGTGCAAAAAAAAGTTTTCCCACCTTCGCTCGGCAATAACCTGTTCAATTTCTCCTCCCAGATTCTCGAAATCTCAATTTACCTGTTCAATTTCTCCTCCCAGACTCTCAAAAACTCAATCTTGTATACACTTTTTTTCTTTAAGTATTGAAGTAAATCGAGTTTGAGCCATCACATTAACAAAGCGTGAATCGTCGAAGTTAAATCTTCTCTTTTGACGTGGAGCCATTTTTAATCTAATCAAATCAAAGAAAAATTCCAATAATTACTCTTAATATGTAAATCATGGCTTCCAATGGTAATTCAAAGAGTTCAACATTAAGATCCATGAATTTCTTCCAAGATTTTCTTCACATTTTCAAATTTTTGGGTTTCCTCAATGTAGAAGAAATACATGGTGAAAATCAAATATTTTTAACTTGGAGTGAAGCTCTTAC
>NW_018243875.1:183241-185647 GCF_001263595.1 Phalaenopsis equestris | reverse complement strand
TATGCTTAGTCTCAACTATACAGAGATCTAAAAGCATAATTCTAAAGCAAAGCAAATACAAAGTTCAAATCAAAATACATAGATAGAAAGATAGATAGTAATATAAATCTAATAATCTTCAGACTCAGTACTAGATTCTCCTTTGAGATCACCACTTAGTTGCACGTGAACGAACAGGTTGTAGATGGGTCGGAATGGAACGCTTCAATGGAATCCTCTTTTATTAACTTCATCTTCCTCATCAATCGTATCAAGCTATCTTCTAAATGTCCAGAGTGATCAAAATGTTCTTTCATCCTCCAGTCTAGATGATCGAAGAAATCAGAGATATTATTAATCGCATTCAAGACATTTTGTAATTCCTTCTCCAATTTCTTGATTCTGCGCAGGATCACCAGAGTCTTATCAGGAATTAAGGGTTGAACTGGCAGTGAATTCTGAGATGATTGATCTACTATAATGGCCATGTCATTTTCATCTTCAAAAGCTGGGAATCTCTCAGTTGGGTCCAAAGGCTTCCAAGGTAGAAGCATCTTTTCCCAATTTTTGTAAGGCACTTGGAACTAACTGCAAAGTGAGAAAATTATTGAAGGGTGTCCAAGCCCATAAGTTGATCCATGAAAGATCAGGCCTAGAACCGACTTCACAATTATTGATCCAATATCAATCGACAGTTCCCTTTGGATGCAGTAATTCAAAATAGCACTTTCCTTAGAAACTTTACCGATCTTCATAGTC
Organism: Phalaenopsis equestris; assembly: GCF_001263595.1. Taxonomy (NCBI): domain Eukaryota; kingdom Viridiplantae; phylum Streptophyta; class Magnoliopsida; order Asparagales; family Orchidaceae; genus Phalaenopsis; species Phalaenopsis equestris. Next base: position 184,909 of record NW_018243875.1, on the reverse strand, counting down.
GGTAAAAATTTTGCAGAAATGAAAAAGTGCCAGTGTTTTGAAATGGGATTTAGGAGTGTCACAGAAAAACTAACGTACCTATTTTCTCTCATTTCCCAGTTGTCAGTTTCGTCTGTTAAATATTGGTAAATTTCATTCATCTGGTTTCTTGTCGAGATGAAATTGGAATAGTGGCAGATAGGAATGTTCTCGATCATGTATAATTCATTGATCCATGCAGGAGTGAAAGTTATCCATCTACCTCGTACATAAACAACTCCCTGGTTGATTCCATGTAAATTTGCATAAAATTCCTTTGCCACAGGAACTTTCACGGTGGTGGTAGTGTAGCACAACACTTCCCATCTTTGCCGCACTATCGTCTCTTCAATTGTCGTCGAGGGATTATTCAATCTGCAATTTATGAATCCTCATTCCTTGATCAGTCTTTTCTTTGTGAGTACCTTGTTGAAGATTCGCTGCGCTTTCGCACTAATAAACTTTCACAGATTGAAAACTCGCATTCTGGGATTATCATGGGAATTGGATGCCATAAAAATGAATTTGATGGAGTTTCACTTCATTTTTTGGGGAAAATATGAAATTGGAATCGAAATTAGGAGGTTAAAAGGGTAACTCTCGCCCAAAAATCACCAAAAACCGCCATTCAAACTCCAGAAACTGCCATCTCGCCGGTCTCACCGTCGGCGGCGTTAAAGGCGCCATCGGCGACCCTCTGTATTTATTTTACCTAGACTCTCAGGAAAAACCCACCTTTGGCGGCATCGAGGGCGCCGTCAGCGCCTAAGGCAAAAACAACACAGTTTCGCTCTGGTCCGAATGGGTTCCAATTTTTCCTTATAGATCCAACTCTTATGATGATTCAAGGGTAAATAAGAGTATTAGAGCTTAATAATACCACAAAATAATGATAATTTCAAATAAAAACTGCTATACTCATAGGTAAAGTAAAGATAACTATGGGTTGCCTCCCATAAAGTGCTAGGTTTAATGTCGCCAGCCCGACCTATTTAGGTGTTATTCAGGTTGACTGATCATTAAAACCTCTTTAAAATTCAGTCTTTTAACCTAAAAATATGGTTTTAATATGTGTCCATTTACTTTAAATCTATTTCCAGTTTCTTGAGCTTCAATCTCAACTGCTTAAGTATAAACTTGAGTCACAGTAAAGGGTCCTAGCCAACGAGACTTCAATTTCCCAGGGAATAATTTCAGCTTAGTGTTGTAAAGCAAAACTTCTTGTCCTGGTTCAAAGTTCTTCTGGTTAATCTTCTGATCATGCCATAACTTTAGTTTTTTCTTATAAATCTCGTCGTTATCATAAGATTCATTTCTTAACTCTTTCAATTCATTTAATTGTAACAATCTCTTCTTACCAGCATTATTCAAATTATAATTGAATTCATTAATCGTCTAATATGCTTTATGCTCTAATTCTACTAGTAAGTGGCAAGTCTTTCCAAAAATCAGTTTGTAAGGAGTCATTCCAGTAGGAGTTTTATAAGCAGTCCTGTAAGCTCATAAGGCGGTATCCAGTCTAGTGGACTAATCTACCCTTCTGGGGTTTACAGTCTTTTCAAGTATTTGTTTAATCTCTTTATTAGAAACTTTAGCTAACCCACTGGTTTGAGGATGACAGGTAGTAGAGATTCTATGAATAATATTAAA
>NW_018243875.1:164492-180453 GCF_001263595.1 Phalaenopsis equestris | reverse complement strand
GTTGGTGTTCATTCTCTATTCCTTGATTGTTCATAATGTTTTTCATTGTATCACAATTTCTAGGTTTTCTTTTTAATTTTCTAATTTTTCTAACAGTTTGTTCTAATTCCGAATCGTATGGTATAAGATTTTCAGGTCCGAATTTGCGCATACAATTTAAAATTAGTACTCAGTAATATAATTATAAATATAAATATAAATATATAAATATATAGATAAGTTGCAATTTAAGTAAAAATTTTTTAATAATTCTAATATGTTTGTTACTCTTAAAATTCTCCTCGGCAATGGCGCCAAAAACTTGACCGACATTTCTCTTTTTGTAAATCGATAATTACAAGAATTTGATGACGCTACTAGAAGATTTAAATCCCCGGCAACGGCGCCAAATCTTGACTGCGACTTTTTATATATATGTGATTTCATTAAGTTGTATAATTATAATATTCAATAAAGTTAAAGTCGAATATGTCAACGCAAGTATACTTATCGCTCAAGTAATATAGGGCTCTAATGGAGTCCTAGATATCGATCCCACAAGGAGTGTTTTAGAATCATGGACTGAGATTTTTAGAAAAGCAAGACTTTAATCACAACAACGACGTACAATTTGCTTATCTGTCACTAATAGGCAATTGAAATAAGTAGATAATTTGGATAACTAATAAATAACTACTGATAGAAAGTAGGGTTTAATTGTGATATTTAATATGTAAGAAAGCATCCTTCTTTTGTCAAGAAATTATAGTGAATGGATAAAATGAATTAGTTTAATTTATATTATGTCAAATAGGAGCATACATATTCTTTACCCTTTGGTCCAGGCATCATAAAGAACATTGACTAATCCTATGCTTGGTTACTGATTCTGCGGTTAGGCTGGGAGGATATCGGCTCTCACTTCGGAGCCCCTATGTTCCCCTCACCTGCGGGCTAACATTTACACATCAGCACCCAAACGATAGGGCCAAATTGGGGATTTTAGTCTGTCACTCTAAAATCTCCAATTATACTCCCGATAGTAAAATTTCCCTATTTATTTGCACCCAACTTCCAAGGGCTTTGACCTCCCTGAATCTTGGATGTAATCTTCACTTTAGTTGTAAAACTCAACATATTTTAACAAAGCAATTAGCCAGATTGAAAGTAAATTAAGATTGAAGTGAAAAGATCATCGCAATTTCTTAAATATTTTCATGGCTTCACCAATTCAAATCACCATTTCACAAATCTCGATACAAGGAGAAAGACAGAAAACTACTCAGAACTCATTGGGAAAGCACAATAAAACTCAGAATTCATATATAAAATCAAAGCCATACAAACTATAACGAGTAAATAACTTATCTCTAAATTTCTTCCCAAGAACACTCCTTGAAGTTCCTCTGAATCTCTTCCTTTTTTTACAGCACACAGAATTCCTCTTCAAAGTAGCAAGGAAGAAGAAATCTCTCATTTTCCCTCCACTCTTACAATTTCTCGAAGAATTCCTCACAGTTACATGCTCTAACAAGCTCTCTACACACTAATGGAACCTATCTAACCTCCAGGACTCCTCTATTTTTGGCCAAAATCTTCTCTTCAAGGATGTGGATGAGTTTTCCCAGGAGTTGCTTATGCACCCCTCCAAAATCCGGCCTTATCCATTGTACAAGTACACATAACCGTCGATCCCACTGTCGGCGGCCTCAATGGCGCCGTCGGTGGTCTTTTGGAGATTTTGTTCTGTAGCATCAGGAAAATTGGAGATTTTGTCCTATAGCCTCGAGAAAATCTCACCGTCGGCGCCCTAGTGTAATTCTCCACATTTTGGTCCTTTTTGCTCCAAATTCGCTCCTTTTTCCATCTTTTTGCTCCATTGACCTTAATTCATCATCCCTGCAATAAAACATCAAAAATACTTTTCTTTAAAGTGCAATATCATTAAAAACAGTATAAAAGAGGTACAAAAATCTCAACATATTTTACTTTGGTCACAGATCGGGCTTGGTCATGACACTACCCGCATTTACGCATATTTTTAATCTACTTAATTATGTCAGAAAATATATTTCAATTTATATCTAGCAGTTAGTGTGAGCACTTGCAATGATTTATGAATTATATAATAGATTTTCATATAATGAGTACTAGACAGGTATATGTATCGTTTCATGTAATATATGGTTTTCTTTTAAATCCCCAGTGTTGATCCCACGAGGAATGCAATAACTCTTAAAATCGACTTACAAAAATTCTATTTAAATTGAAAATTAAAAATATAAAAGATTTAAAATGATATGCTTACTAAAAGTTACTACTAAAAACGCTTAAAAAGAAGGTAACAACTAAATGTAATAGCTTAGAAAAATATAACAACAAGTTTGTATATTATGAAAACATTTCCCCTTGCAAAGATATTTTAATCTATGTAGGATTCACATGATTTAAGATAAAATTGAGGTATTGTGACAAATAGAAACATACATTATTCTTTACCCCCTCCTGGTGCTTGCAAAGAACATTAGCTAACTTAAGGCCGATTCTTTAGCATGTCGACTCCACATCAGTGCTATCTAGCCTCTCACCTCTAGATGCCCCTAGCCTATGCCATTGTAATGACTGAATCCCAACGTCAGGGTACTAAACCTTAAGCCGAACTGATAGGAATCTAGCCTGCCACTCTAGATGTAACCAAGTCTACGTCCATCAAAACTTATCTTCATATTTATTTGCACTACCCCTTAGGTGATCGCAATGGCTTTGCTTAGAAGGAAGTGTGGTATCCACTACTTGAGTGAAATCATAGCCCTCCTAGGTCATTATGTCTCTCAATGAATTTTAACCTCACAAGTGGTCAGTTTGTAAAATAAATGAAGATTCAGTGAAAATACCATCACAATTTTTAAGAGTAAAAAAGAATTCCTTAAATTATTCTCATCCCACAAGATTAAGTCTCATAAGCAAGAATAAAGTAAGGGAATTACTCATAATTCATGAAGATTAAACAAAAACAAAACATTTGCATTGAAATCCAAGACTTACAACAAAAAATCAAACACAAGTACAAAATACCTTATATCTTCTCCCCAAGCAAACTTCTGGAGTTTCATCTAAGCAATCTCCAAAACTTCTTCACTCTAAAGCACATTCACACTCATACTTGAACACAAAATATGACAAACCTAACTCACTATAACAACCCAATTGAAGTTGTTAGGCTCTAAAAGGTCCTTAAATTCAGCCAAATCTTTCTCATTAGATAGAAAACAAAAAATAAGCAAGGGTTGCTTGAAACACCCCTCCAAAATTCAAAAAAATTTGATGTATCTTCTAGAAAGGTAGTTACTGGTGCTATAGCGCCAGTCTAGGGCGCTATAGCATCTTTCTCACTCGATGGTGGCACTATAGCACCACACAAAAATCATCATTTTTGCTCCATTATTTCCTCATTTTCTCTAAAAGTTCATTTCATGTATTGAAAACAAAAAACAAGCAAAATACATTCATTTAAAGTGCAATATCATAATAAATGTACATAAAATGCTTATAAAATATGCACTAAAAATATTTTATATGAGTTGGATCAATTCCCACAAACTTAAATGTTACTTGTTCTCAAGTAACTCATTATACTATATATAAATTTATAACATGTGGTAACAAATTTAACTTAAAGAATTCTATAATTTCTAATTTTTAAAATGCTATAGTGAAACTTAAAATTTTTTTTTTTAATAACTCAGGTTAAAAACTAAAATACAAGATCATTTAGAAGTCAAGTTTAAAACTTTTGACTTTTTATTTATTCCAAAAATAATTGCAATTAGTCATACTTAAGATAACTAGAAGAAATATCAGAAAAAGAATTTCATGAGAGCTTTATTAGTAAAGATGGTAATGCTTCTAAGTCTAAGTTAGAAATGTAACTAAGTTTCCTTCCTTAAGATGATTCAAGTAGAGCCAATTTTTTATTAGGCATCTCGTCAAGTTTCTCCTCACATTTTTTTTTGCTTTTTTCTTAGGATTGTTTTCAATCACTTCTTTCTTTCTTTCTTTTCTTTCTCTTTTTCAAATGTCATGTGGGGATTATTATATCTGGATAGCTTTTAATGATTTTGAACTCCAATATCCTCCTCTTAAAGTTAAAAACATCTGACATTTCTTTACTTTAACAAATGTGTAGCTTTGAAGATTTTTCATAGTCTCAATTCTTTCTTTCTAAGTATAAATCTTAGATCCTTAATATTTCCAAGAAAAACAATATTCTTTACTTTAAATAGCAAAAGCATAACTCCAAACCTTTCATACTAAACATCTTGATTCTAGAGCTAACCTTTATTATTAAAAACTTCTACTTAGTTTCATAAAATCAAAAACATAGTTTTCTAAAGTTAACTCTACATACCACACATTAAAACTAGTTTTGAAAAATACAATTTCCTGAGGACAAAATAAAGTTTGGTTTAAAAATCTTTTTTCTCCCTTCCCCCAATCTTAAATTTTTAAACTAATTTAAAGCAGGAAAGTTCATGAAGAAACAATAAATTTTTAAATTTAGAAACAGAGAAATGAATGTAGGTGCTAGTAGCAAAAGACAAGTACTGAGTAATGATAAACATAAGATTAACATGCATAAAAAAAAAAAAAAAATACACTATTCTAGCATTTCATTTGGAGCAGAAGACAAATAGTAGAACTAATAGTTTAACCAAAACAAATACTAAATACAAGCACATTACAACACAAATACAACTAGTTATGAACAAAATAAAGTCCAAATATTCTAACACATCAGTGGAAAGAAAGAAAATAACACACTACACATCTTCGTCATCTCCAGCATCATCATCATCATCATCATCACCCAAATCTATGTCCTCATCCATCTCAGAAGGTCTATATGGTGTGAAAGTGGGACGAGTAGGAAATTTCACAGTATAATCACCTCCAATGTATCTCCTTGTAGCCTTATTATAAGCAAAATCATATTCAACCTTTCTCAACATAAAGTGGGGAAGGATGCTTTCTTAAATTTGAACCCTTCGTTACAAAACCTAGTTTAGTTTTAGTAAATTTAACTTTCAAGTTTAGAGATTAGTGAAATAAACTTAATTTCTTTAGTGTTATTAAAAAAATTTTGACCTGTTTTCTTAAGTTTTCTATAATTCAAATATCGTGCTTTTGTGTGATTTTCCAAACGAGTTTTTACATCCCTACAGGATCGATACTTAGGAATCCATTAGAGTCCTTTATTACTTGAGCGATACGTATACTTACGTTTGCAACCTAGTGATGACTTGAAATTGAAAATACACATTAATTCACTAGAAGCGACAACTTTAGATATTTTAAAGGAGAAAACTTATTTTACTAAAGAAGAATTTTTTGTGATTAATTTGCATATTTTGAGTTTAACTATCTTGTGTGTACATCTTAATTCACTAAGAGCGACAACTTTAGATATTTTAAAGGAGAAAACTTATTTTACTGAAGAAGAATTTATTGTGGTTAATTTGTATATTTTTTAGTATAACTGCCTTGTGTGTTGTTGTGTTGAAAAACATTTATAACACATAAAAAAACTCGCATCACTTATCAAAGTTTTTCTTTGACCAACCTATTGATCTACACTTTTTTGGGAACAAGCTTTCTGTGTCAAGTCATTATGGATGTGTAACATCGGCCCCTTAGCTCAGTGGTAATTACTAATAAGATTATAGTGATTCACCCTCTGTCTAGTGCCCTAGTTTTGCCACAACGACTGAAGGATTTGTTTCACTGAAACCGTTGGAACTCTCCTTGAATGCCAATGTTTTAAAAGACTATTTTAAAAGCAAACACATCTTTTATCACGAGTCTTCATGGGTTTTACCTCATGATGTAATTGACCGCGAGAATATATTATTTTGGGGGGTCTCTTAAACCCTTAAGAAAATAAATTTGATTTTTTATTCTAGTTTTACTATGAGAGTCTTTCTATAGGATATTTTTTCATATATTTTCTCGAGATGAGTATGATCAGTTTTACTTGGCATAAGCTTGAGAGTTGTATGAGAACAAATAAAGATATCCTTAGGCTAGATAGCAATTGAGTGACAAACGAAAGGTCAATTGAACAAGAGTACAATCGAACCAGAGGCAGGTATCGATCAAGTAGCCAAACAAGGGTAAATTGATCTGGAGATCAACAAAACTAAAGATTGACCGACTCAAAGACCACAAGGGTAACAGTCGACCAATAAGAGGACGATTGATCAGATATTTAACGACCCCATGACCTTAAGCTAATTGATTGAGTGTCGATTGATTAAAAAGGGTAAGAAGTTTAATTATTATTTCACACTATTTACATTCATTTATGTAGATAGCAACATTAAATCTAATAGTGGTTGAAACTACATACGAAAATACCTAATTTCTCACATCTCTTTATATGTTTCTCTCTCCTTCCAACACTATTCCATATGCTTGATTCATGGACAAATTTTAGTTCAACATATATAATTCACTCTATTTAAGCAAAATTATCACATTCTAGAAGACTCTAATTAAGTTATTGAGCTTATGAGCAAATGCTTAATATCTATCACAATTTTTCTATGCACCTTATTTAAATACACTTATTGAATGATAGTTTTTAAATCCAACTTAAGCTAACTAATTTAAATTTTGAATTCATCAAACCATTGAAAATAATTTAATTGAATGTAAACCCTATCATACCAAACAATTTTCAGGATTTAAACCAACTAGGATTAACTAAATTCGGATTTATAAGATTAAGTAAATTCTATTTAAATTCAATTTTCCTTGTAACCGAACAGCCTTAAGTGCTTTCCAATGTGTGGTTTATCATAAGAATTGAAATATTTATAAATAGACAAATTTTGGCCGAATGTATCACCAATAATCCTGACAAGAACACACTCCATCTTTGAAGTGGTGAAACCTATTCCTATCTCTCACAATAATCTCTCTTTCAAAAACTTTTGATATAAACTTGGACACATCATGACAATCCCAACAAACCCTGAGGTTCTTCACAATCCTGATGGTTAAACCTTCCTTGAGGACAATAAGCCCATATGCAATTGCCAGTTTCTCACTATGCCAAAAAAGAGCATTCTCTTTCTCCTCTTCCTCAATGTCAAATAACACTTCATTAGTTTTGGCTTCATAGCCAGCTAGTTTCAGCCTCCAATTAATCTCTCCCAGCATGATCTCAATCTCCCGATACATTGGATGAGATTTATCCCCAACAAAGAACTCATGAACAGTACCAGCAACCTCAATCACACTGCAACCAGGTTCTTTCCTAACTCCCTTTGCCTTCATCAACTCCCGCACATTGCTGACTCCCTTCCAATTCCTGGAGTCAGCATATATGTTTGACAAAAGCACATAAGCCCCATCATTCATTGCTTCAAGCTCCAAAATTTTCTTTTGGGCAAGTTCTCCCAACTCGATGTTTCGATAGATTTTGCATGCATTAAGCAGTGCTCCCCAAGCTCCAGTATGGGGATTACAAGGCATAGATTTAATGAACTGCAAAGCCTCTTCTAGTCTCCCAGCTCTGCCATACAAGTCCACCATGCACCCATAATGCTCAGGCCAAGGCTCAATACCGTATGTACTCTTCATCAAATCAAAGTACCGAAGCCCCCTATCAACCAAACCCGACATGCTACACCCACGAAGAACTGAAACAAATGTGATTTGATTGGGCTCTAACTTCTCTTTCTCCATGAGCTCAAAGACCTCAATGCACTGTTTGCCTGCTCCATTCATAGCAAGACCACTCATTGCACTGCTCCAAGTGTACACATTCTTCTCAGGCATGGACTCGAACACTTCCATAGCTCTCCCGACACAACCACACTTGGAATACATATCTATGAGCGCAGTACCAAGTTCTACAGTCAGCTGAATTCTCTTCTTCTGAATGTATGCATGCGCCCATCTTCCCTGATCTAATGCTCCCAGGTTGGCACAAGCAGTGAGGACTGAAACCATGGTGGCCTCACTCACACTCACACCCTCACCCTGCATCACTGAAAATAACTCCAAAGCCTCTCTACATCGACCCACATTTGAGTACCCGGCTATCATTGCGTTCCAGGAGATAGCATCTCTGTGAGGCATTTCCTCAAACATCTTACGAGCAAACTCAATCTCACCAGAGGCTGCATAGGCACCGATCATGGCAGTCTGTGTGACAACATCAGGGTTCAGTATTCCTTCAAATATGCGGTGACAAGCAGTGCTGGAACGAAAAGAGGAGTACATGTGGATGAGACCACTCTGGACGTGTGGGTCGTTGGCATGGCCTCGCTTGAACGCAGCGGCATGAGCGGCCGCGCCAATACAGACAGAGGTGAGATGGGCGGAGGCACGGATTAGGAAGGTGAAAGTGAAGTTGTCGGGAGAGAGGGAAGGGGATTGGAGGACTTGGCGGTAGTAGCTGAAGCCTTCGAGAGGGTTAAATGGGGGTTTGGAATGGGCGCGAATTAGGGAATTGAGGGCAAAGATGGTGGGTGAAGAAGGCGAGTAGTCGAGGATTTGGCGGGAGTAGGGGAGATGTTGAGGGTTGTTCTGAGAGAGGGCGAGGACTGAGATGAATTTGGAGAGGAGAGGAGGATCGCCGAGGTGGCCACGGACAAGGAGCTGAGCGTGTATTTGGTGAAGTTCTTTGATGGTGGAGGTTGGTTCCAGGAGAGTGAGAGGGTTAGATGCAGTGGTCCGGAGGGAAGAGATCATCAGGTTCAGAAGGAGGGAATGGCAATGTTAGGTGCGAGAAAAAAGAAAAGTTGAATTAGAAGGCATAAATATTCATGAGGCGTTGAGGTACGTTCGGATTGTACTAATATTCCGTCGTGTTATAAAAATATTTCATCTATAAAAATTAAGGTGTTATTCGAGTATTATGCGATGTTAATCGAATATTTTGTTGTGTTATTGGAATATTCCCTCACATTACTTGATTTGGGGTTGAAGTGTTATTAGAATATTCCACCGCGTTACTTGATTTGAGGCTGTGCTATTCCAATAACATAGTGGAAATTGAAATCAAATCAAGTCATGCGGTGAAATATTTCAATAACACCGCAAAATAATAGAATAATATCATATAATACTTGCATAACACTTCATTTTTTATAAATAATGTAGATAGAATATTCCTGTAACATAATAGAATATTCCTAACTATTGAAATCTGAACGTGTAGCTCTATATTTGAAGTCCTGGTATAATATTTATCCTTAGCGAAGCAGCGATGGTTGATTTTCCAAGTAAGGCTGACAAAATACTGGAAGATTGTTGGAACTACGCAGCAAGAATAATCAGAGAATGAAGGAGAGTAGCTAAAGCCTGCATTGCATTTCTCAAGACTTGGTTTTAAACAAAAATTAGTGTAGCTGATTTTTATGTAGAAAAATGGTATAATAGTTTGTCACGTTGACAGAAATTGTCCGCGCATAGTTAGTAAGAAATTACGACTTCACTATATGAAAAAGATTATGGATAGTTCAAGTTTCTAGGTAGGGGTGTAAACAAGCCGAACACGAGCCGCTTTTTTGTGGGCCTCTTTTATATTTTGAGCTCAAAAAGTGTGTTCGTGTTCAACTCGTTTGTTTAGCCAGCCGAACACAAGCCGTTCACAAACAAAAAATCGTTTTGACAACCCTAATCAGATAGCCATAAGATGTTAAGGATTAGGGTAATATTTAAAAATTATTGTTTATAGTAAAACAATATTTGAATCTAATTTAATAATTTTTATTCTATTTTCTTAATTAATACAATAATTTATTATAAATCCTTATAGCCTTGTAGTAATTAAGTTTTTTAAAAATACTACTCATCAAAGATATAGATAGATATTTATATATATGTATGTATGTATGTATATATAATTAATTAGTAGTATTTCAAGCCAAAACGACCCTAAACACGAGCGAACAAATATTTGTTTTGTTGTTCGTGTTCGGCTCGTTCGTTAAGCTTCTTAGCGAGTCGAACACGAGCTGTTCGCAAACAACAAACCTTTTTGACAGCCTTACTTCTAGGTTGGATGATTGTTCAACCTGTCAAAAATTTTCTCTTCACAAAGAATCACAAAATTTAACTTTTAGAGTAGCAGAAAAGCATTTTATCACCTAAGATTGAAGCTAAAACATAAAATATAATTGTTTTTCTCTTGATAGAAACCGGCGCATTTAAGAAATGTTTCTTTATAAAATACATTTGTAGATCGTTAAGGTCAAACATAATGATTAATCTCATAAAAATATGAACACATTTTCCTAAGGAAATTTGTGGAATCCCATCCGTTTGACAAAGAGGATTAACCTTTGTGATAACTGATCTATTTGCCCCACTTTACACTCTTATAAATGTGGTTCACATAAGCTATTTTGAATTCCTGTAGATTTGAGACTATCCATCAACATATCATGTCAAATTGGAGTTACATGAATAATAATTAAAATACTTTAATTTAGAAACAACTTTTGAAATCTTTTTAAAGAAACTTGAATTTAAACGGTTTTCTTCAGAGATTCAAAAAGTGGTAAGGAAATATTAAAAAGAAAAGGAAAAAAAAAATAAAAAACAAATAAAAGAAAATAAAAAAAGAGGAGAGAAAGAAGAAGAAAAAAAATAAAAAAGAGAGAAAATAAGTTGACTTGATTAATTCATTGATCATTAAATGATAAATTTATCTTTTTGAAGATAGATGACAATAAAAATAGGGACCTGAGGAAGATAAATGTTTGAGTCTAAGTCATTCACATCCATGTGATTATTCAATTTGATAATTTTTGCCCCAACTTTATTATTTTCAAACCCTTCTAGCAATGTTGGAAGTTAAAGCCACTCCACCACACAATATTTTCAATGAATTCCCCAAATTTTTATTCTCATATTCAATTTCCTTTGAATTTTTGAACTAAACCTCAAAATTCTAAATTTAGCCTTTTCAAATCCATGAAATATCCCATAGAAAAATATTTCAAAAGTGAAATGAGCTAAAATCAATCAACTTAAGGAGGGATACAATCCCATACCTTCATTTAATTTTCACTATTATGTGAAAATGAGGCCAACAACTTGGAAGTTGGGGAAACATGTCATAATAATTCTAACTATACGTTGGAACTATCCCAAAAGTGGCAATCCCTAAACTCGACTTGCAACCAAATGTATCACAATATGAAGTAAGCTCTTGGATGATCGTGCTTAGAGATTGAACATAGTTTTCTTAATCAAGGATGAGCTATTTGGTGTCAAAGAATGAGAAATATTTTGCATGTTGAACTCATGTTAGGACTTATAACTACATGGTTATACCTTTTTGGGCCTTAAGAATGTTGATTTTCAAATATCAGCAAGCCACGACCCAAATCCTCAAGATTCTTGTTTATATCAAATGGAAGGATGCTTCAACAATTTGACATAGGAAAAGAAAAACCATCTTTGGTAATTTAAGAATTATATTCAATTGATTTTACCACTAAAATCCAAAAATGAACTTTACAAAGTAATATTATTTTGATAACACCAATTGTGTTGGTTACTCTTGTTCTAAGGAATGTTACCAACCATCCACTTTCTATTCTATGACAAGATTTAAACAACCTTTCAAGAATTAGAACGATGAAAAACACAAAGTATAAACTGTGTAAAACATAATTTGAAAACTAGTAGTACTTGGCTTCAATTTGGTTAAAAAGAAAACAAAAACACTTCTCATTCTTTATATAAAATTGACTTTGGGGCTGCTTGTGAATGAAAATCTTTAAGATTTGGTTTTGTTAGGCATTTAACTTAAAAACTCTTGCTTTCTAGACCATAATATGAGTCTACTAATCACTAAATTTCTGAATATCTAAAGAAAACTTGAATTATAAATGTTTTGAATTTACAATCAAACTTGAATGAAATTGAGCTCAATTAAACATCAGAATCTCAAAAAATAAATCTCTTCCAATCCAATTAAAATGAATCAAAATATGAACCTTAAAAGGCTCACTAGGTCTGAAACTTAAAATCAAAGAAAAAAGTAAAAATTGAAACCTTTTAGCCTTAATGAAATTATCCTTAAGACTATTCTTGTTATTATTTAGGCAGGGTGTAATGTTCCCTAAGATATACTATACCTAATAAAAAGAGAACTCATTCAACAAAGCATCAAAAATTTTCAAACATAAACAAAACTAAAACTAGACATTTTTTCAGTAGCTAGGGCATTGTCCTTAGACTATCCAAGTTCTTATTTCAGTGAGGTGTAATTTTTCCTATGGCGTATTGTACTTAGTACAATTAAAAATAATATATCAATTGACCTAGGAGTGGGAAACCTCCTCAAATAGCCCCAAAAGTGAGAAAACTCATCAATTGACCCAATATTGTGAAAACTCATCAAATGACTCATGAGAGAAAAAACTCATAAAACAACGCAAAAGTGGAAAAACTCATCAAATGTTTTGGGAGTGGGAAAACTAATCAAATGAACCAGAAGTAGGAAAACCCATCAAATGGCCCATGAGAGAAAAATCCTAAAACCTTTTAAATAAATACCAAACTAAATCAACTCGAACAAACCAATGAACTAAATTGAATCGAACAACCAAACAAACAAATGAATGAATTCCCCATTTGATTAGATCTCAATTTAAATGTGAATTTTCATGGTATTATATCTAGATCTAATCAACTTATTCTCATCTTAGTTTGAATGCAAGTCCTTGTGCTTTCATCCCAAGGTATTTAGGTTAATCAAATCAGAGCTTCCCTTTCAATTAGCTCTTAGTTTAGATGTGAATTCATATGAATTTCTATCCTAATATAATAAATTTATTTATCTCTTAGGTTGGATGCGAGTCTATATGTTTTTCCATCCTAAAGTGTTCAAGTACCTAAACGAATTTCAAACCCTCAAACTAATAAACCTTAAACCCTCAAAGTAATGACTTTCAAACACTCAACCCAATGAATTTCAAGCACTCAAACAAATAAATTTGAAACCTCCAAAGTAATGACTTTCAAACCCTCAACCCAATGAATTTCATGCCCTCAAACAAATTAATCCCTAAAAGTAATGAATTTCAAGCCCCCAAAAAAATAAATTTTAAACCCTCAAACTATTAAATTTCAAAACCCAAAATTAATGAATTTAAAATCCCAAAATCGTAAAACCCAAATCCTTAAACAAAACCCCTTAATTGTAAAGTTTCCAAAGATTTTCAAATTACTAAAATAGACAACTTCAAAAACCTCTTAATCCTCAAAATCTAAATCAAAACTTCAATCCTCAGATTATGTCCAAAAATCAAAACTCAAATGTTGAACATAAATGACTTTAATCTTAGATTTTGTCTATCATTTCGGTCAACACCAATATGTGTGTCATACTGTGCATAATCTGCCAAATATATTGGAGGTCCATTTGTTGACCTCATGTTTTGGTCATTACTTTTTCCTGGATTGTTCATAGTTGAACATCACTTGAGCTGAATTTTAGGATAAACTCTAATTTTATAAATTGAAAATTAACTGGAAAAAAATGAAATTAACTAGAATAACCTTCAAATATAACTCATTTTAACCAAACCTTAAAATTATCATAAAATCAGCCTTAATCAACATAAACCTCAAAATTATCATTTTTTTTCTCCTGAGATCATTTTAGGGCTTAAAACTTCATTCTAAAAGTTAGATGATGCTTATTGTCAGATGTAAAGACCATGGAAATGAGCTTGATGATCATTTGAAATAATTTGTCTGTTAAATTCTTCAATTGAAATTTTCATGCATGCACAATGCTCTACAAACCTACAAAAATTTTTTTCTACATAGTTTAATCCATCAATCAAAATTACATTCTGTTAGTTGCATAGTTTTCATAATCACATATGAGAGCATATAAACAAGTTTGATGGTCACCATACAATATTTTTACATAAAATTATGCTCTTAGAATTTCCATACATGAATAATAGTCTCGCACAAAGATTTTCCAATGAGTCATTATTATTCAAAATGAACTTTGCCATGATATCCGTATCGTCAAAATCTTTCAAATGAACCTCTATGCACTGAAATCTAACTCTATTTGGAGGTTGACTGAGCCAATGATAATTAGGTGAGAAAAATAAAAGTTTTGATAATAAAAGGATATTTTGCAAATAAGTAATAAAAAATGAGCTCAAAATGGAGTCATAATTCAACTAATTTTGACCTAAATTAAAAAATACTCAATGTCATACATTAAAACCAACTAAAAACTCCAACTAAAAATCAACTAGTTTTCTCTTCAATGGTTTATGCCCACTTTGACCTGAATTATCTTGAGATGGGGAGTATTTTAACCAATGACTAGTTGAACCATTGACTTATCTTTCCTCTGAGGGTTCTCCATGTGTAACAACAAACAATAACATTGGTCCCAATCATGACTGGATTGGCCTTCTTCATGAGGTAGTGATATTGGTGTCGGTGGCATTGACATTAGTGGCGACTCACCTTCCTATGTGGAGCTTTGCAGAAATGCGGGACGACGAGGTCTTCTTGTGAAGCAGTGCATCAATCTTGTATTTCTTCAAAATTTCTTCCTTCATCATGGGAGTGACGACACATCCCATCCTCTTGACCAATTCCTTAAAGAAACAGTTCTCCTTCCAAGCTAGTCTCTTGAACACCGAACGAACTTGGGAGAAAGGGGTAGACTTTTCTTTCTTCTTCCCTTGTCCACTTTGGAGAGATGGTGGTGGTAGCATTGTTGAGATCCAGTGGATAACCTCCTCTATGGCAGGAGCAAATAGAGGATGGGACCTACTCCTTTGGAGGTGAGGTGAGGTCTCTGTGACTCTATCTCCTCCTGCAAAGGGGTTACTTCTGCTGACACTGACTTAGCAACTTGTGCTCTCTAGAACTTTAATTCTCTTATTTTCTTATTCCTTCTTTGAGAACATGTCAGCGGCATAGATTTGGAACAGGACCCAATCTTGAACACATGATAGGGCGGAGCAAAGACATCCATCAGATCATCCTCGTACATGATCTCATTTCCTTTCTTCAATGGATTAACTGGTGCTGAAATAGTAAGTTCGATGGGCAAAGCTGTAACATTCATAGCGGCAGTATGGAGGACTTGAGTAGTAACAGCGGCAACAGCTGAAACCAGGGCGGGAGTAAACTTCACATTCTTAAGGGAAGGGAAGTCCTAAGCAGAGTGCAGGTTGAACTAATAAGACGACTATTGAACGTCAGAGGTAGCCATATTTAGCATCTCGTAAGGTGCTTTTCCAAGTAGCACCTCAAACTTATTAAAACCAGATCCAAATAGGATTGTCGTCGCCAGGTGACAGGAGTCTCGGTCGGCAAGTGTGTTGAACGGGAATATTCTGGGTATCTCATTTTAATGTGCTTATGTTTTAATATTATGTTGATTTGTAAATTGTGACAAAATTTTTTGTTTTTTTGTTTTACTTAGAATTCCTATAAAGAGAATTATTATTAGAAAATGGTTTTAAATTCAACTTGTGAAAAAAAATAAGTTGAAATCAAGAAAGAATGAGGCGTATGACCTGGTCCACGTTTTAGAGAGGGACCTGTTTCACACCGAACTCACCTCAACACATCACTCCTAGCCTACTACTCCTATTGGGGGTCTGACCCACACTAAACACCTAAAGATCCTAGAATCTCCTTGTTTAAAAGTGATTAAACAGAAGGTTCCTAGAATCAAAAGGGAGTTAATTATACTTTCTCAAGGAAGAAATGAATGAAGCAAGCCAACAAAAGAATGATAGTCTGACCCATTAGGAATGTGGACACTCCACCGATGTATGAAGACAACACCTCCAGGTTGAAATGAAGAGAAGAATTAGTCCCCTGTGGAGTCACCAGGAGTTGTCGGCCATTGGAATGTATGTGTATCGCGATTATAAAGGTACTTTTAATTATATATATATATATA